>NW_019946346.1:15872-31950 GCF_002910315.2 Salvelinus sp. IW2-2015 | reverse complement strand
AGCCTAAGACATCAGTTGTAGAGACACAAATAGTGACATCAGGTTCATTCAGTTTTTCGACTGGATTCCTGTCTCAGTCAGATCCAGTCAGGTCAGATCCAGTCCAGTCAGATCCAGTCAGTCAGATCCAGTCAGTCAGATTCCAGTTAGTCAGCATCCAGTCAGCCGCAGGAAGTCGAGGTGCTGAGGCGTGCTGCAGCTTACCCCTGAAAAAAATACGAATTAAAAATAACAAAACAATACAAAAAATTAATCTATAATCCGGAAGTTTACAGAAGTAGTTGCACTGGGCCTTTAATGAGTGCGGTATAGTGGACCATATCCCGTCTGCAGCTGCGGGCAACAAGTCCCCCCCCACCACAATCGCAGAGGCCCCATCCCCATACTTTCCCGCAGCTATGGACGTGTTGTGTCAGGGCTGGATGGGAGCTAAACCTTACGGGGGGCCTTCACAGATGATAGGAGTTTAGAGCCTACTGCGTCCCTAGAGTGGACTGACACACACCACAGCACACACACACACACACACCACACACACACACACACACACACACACACACACACACACACACACACACACACACACACACACCACACACACACACACACACACACACAAACACACACACACACACACACCACACACACACACACACACACACACACACACACACACACACACACACACACACGAACACACACATCCTCTTTTATTTTTTTTCTTTTCTTGATGTGTGCTGCTGGCAACACCTCTCATCACCATTCTTAGAGAGGGGTCATCATGTCAAGCACCTCTCTGTGAGGAGCAGCGTAGCGAGGGACGGTGTGTGTTGTTTTGTTGTGTGTGGGTGTGTGTGTGTGTGTGTGTGGTGTGTGTGTGTGTGTGTGTGTGTGTGTGTGTGTGGTGTGTGTGTGTGTGTGTGCTTGTGGTGTGGGGTGTGTGTGTGTGTGTGTGTGTGTGTGTGTGTGTGTGTGGTATAGCATGTGTTGATGTCGGTATATTATGGCTATTCTGTACACATGACTCATTCCACTACAGCACAGCCCCCGACAGCCACCCCGGATGATACTGTCCATTCATTGACCATACAAGGCAGTCTCTCTGCATCTCTCTGCATGGCGGTGAGGTGAGCTCTGTTTTGCCCACTAGTGAAACTAGGACAGTGCTTGGTCCTGATGCATATTGTGGCTGGCTTATCTCTCTGCCTGTGCAGCCATCTTGCCGGCGTGCATGCTGCTGCACACTGAGGGGGCTTCTTCTTCTGATCCCTCTTCCTTCCTCTTCCCTCCTCTCCTCTCCTCTCCTTCCTCTCCTCTCCTCTCCTCTCCTCTCCTCTCCTCTCCTCTCCTCTCTCTCCTCTCCTCCTCTCCTCTCCTCTCCTCTCCTCTCCTCTCCGTCAGCAGAACAGAGGGCATGTGCCAGACCTCATTCTCTCTTCCTCTTTTCCTACTCCTCCTCTCTTCATCTCATTCCTTTCTTTTCCTCCCTCACCCCACTCTTCTTCAACAATTCCTCTTCCTCCCTCCCTCTAGTCTTCTTCATCCACTCCTTTCTTTCCCTCTCTCATTTCTTCCACTTTATTCTACCAGTCATTCTTCATTCCTCCTGTTCCTCTCTTTCTCGGCAGGAAGTATCTTGGTTCAGGTCTTGATCAATGGCAAAGAGTAAGGCTGGGTCTCCTGGCCTCTGTCCAGCCTGCCTCCTGTTCTGGCCTCTAACCAACCTGGTCCTCCGAGCACGCACGCACCACCACACGCAACCAACACACACACACACAACACACACACACACACACACACGTTAGTGCTTAGTTTGATCGTTCTTGAAAATGAATACTAAAGCAGGGCAAAATGGATGCCGGTTATCACCTTGGTTGGCTGCTGCTACTGTAATACTGCTGCTACAATACTATAAAGCCTCTTCAATATCAGATATTGTTGGATTCCACTACCTAGTGTAGTGAGTACACAGATAGGTCGTTTTCTTTATCGTTGTTATCAGAGGAGAACAGAGGCTCCTCCCGTGCCCTGAATGTGGCATTCCCACTGAGCCTGACCTCTTCTTTTCTTTTCTCCTCTCTTTCTCTCTCTCTTCTTCTCTTCTGTCTATCTCTCTCTCTCTCTTTCTCTCTCTCTTCTCTCTCCTTTTCCTGGCCCCTCCTCTCTCTCAATGAGACTGAAACAGCAAGAACCACACTGGAGCTGTTTTAAACGCTCCCCCCAGCCAACCTTATCTATTTCACTATTTCATTTAGTGAGAATCAGAGCTGGAGACAGCAGGGGTGCATTGGGTTCTCTTACCCCAGCTGGGACCAGGCCTTATAGACTCACGGACTGCCTAAATTTGTTTTCAGTGGCTACTTGTTTGTTTCTTTGTTTGTGCTCCAAAGCCTCCCCTTGCGATTGCGCCTCTCCACCTTCCTTCACAGGGGCTGTGAACTACCAACCCTCTGCTGTTTCATCTGCAGAAGGAAGGGGCTCAAGTGGAACAGAGGGAACCACGATGAATCAGGCACGTGCCTGGGTTTGATGTGTGGTGTCCCCCCCGGGTGTGTGTGCATTTCTATCTTTGGTGCTGCTGTGTGTGGTGTGTGTGTAGTGTGTGTGTGTGTGTGTGTGTGTGTGTGATGTGTGTGCATGGATGTGGCATGTCTCTGCTTGTTGTGTGTGTGTTCTATATTGTTGGTAGTAATGTGTTTGTTTCTCTCTGAGGTGGCTATGTGATTGTGTGTATGTGTGTGTGTAGTGTTTTTCATCTGTTATCAACCCGGCCAGGCGGCAGCAGCCCTTACTGAGAGCTGTTTAGCAGGAGTGAGGCGGCTGGTATGGTTGGTTGGCTGGTTTAGCGCTGTGGCTTGGCTAGTTGGCTGTTGCTGGCTGGCATGCTTGGCTGTTGTCGTTCTGGTCGGCTGGTTAGGTGGTTGGCTGGTCGTTGGCTGTGAGCTGGTTCTGGTGGTCGACTGGTTGGTTTGGCTGTGGCTGGTTTGGTTGGTTGGCTGGCCGGTGGCTGGGGACTGGCTGGTTGCTGTCGGCTGGCTTGGTCTGGTTTGGGGGCTGTGGTCCTTGGCACTAGTCGGCTGTTGGTTGTTGGCTGGTCGGTACTGGCTGGCGGTTGATCTGCTGGTTTTGCAGCACCATGGTTCTCTGGCTGTTGGTGGTGAGCGCTGGCCTGCGTTGCTGTTACTCTGTGTGGTCGCTGGTGCTGTTGCTGCATGCAGGGCGTGGTCACTGGCTGATGAGCTGGTGAGCAGCACACCACCTGGTTCTCTATCTGATGTTAGCTGTAAGCAGCATACCACCTGTTCTCTATCTGATGTTAGCTGGTCAGACACCCACCTGGTTCTTTATCTGATGTTAGCTGGTAGCAGCACACCACCTGGTTCTCTATCTGATGTTAGCTGGTAGCAGCACACGCCTGGTTCTCTATCTGATGTTAGCTGGTGACAGCACACACCCTTGGTTTCTCATCTGATGTTTACTGGTGGCAGCATACCACCTGGTTCTTTCTTGTTAGCTTGAGCAGCACACCACCCTGGTTCTCTTCTGATGTAGCTGGTGAGCAGCACACCACCTGGTTCTCTATCTGATGTTAGCTGGTGAGCAGCACACCACCTGGTCTCTTCTCTGATGTTAGCTGGTGAGCAGCACACCACTGGTTCTCTATCTGAATGTTAGCTGCGTGAGCAGCACACCACTGGTTCTCTATCTGATGTTAGCTGGTGAGCAGCACCCACCTGGTTTCTCTATCTGATGTTAGCTGGTGAGGCAGCACACCACCTGGTTCTCTATCTGATGTTAGCTGGTGAGCAGCACACCCCTGGTTCTCTTCTTGATGTTAGCTGATGAGCAGCATACCCCTGGTTCTCTATTCTGATGTTAGCTGATGAGCAGCTATCACCAGCCTGGTTCTCTCTATCTGATGTTAGCTGGTGAGGAGCGCACCACCTTGGTTCTCTATCTGATGTTACTCTGAGTGAGCAGCACACCAGCCGTTCTCTCTCTGATTGTTAGCTGCAATGGTGGTTTTCATGCTGTTTAAAGAGGGAACTGGAACAATTCACCATGGAGTTATTTCCTTTTGAAGCCTTGACATTAATTATAGCATTTCTCCACCTCTCCCAAACTGGCCTCTCTCTCTCTCTCTCTCTCTCTCTCTCATCTCTTTCTGCTCTCTCTTCTCTCTTCTCTCTCTCTGCTTCTTCTCTCTCTCTCTACTCTTCTCTCTCTCACTCTATCTCTGTTTCTATCCAGCTCTCCTCTACCTCTTCATCCCCACACTCCTCATCCTGTCCTCCATCTTGCACTCCCACTCTCACCCCTCTTCTCTCAGCCTCTCTCTCATCCTCTCAACCTCTTCCCTTTTGTTATATATATATCAAGGCTTTAGCTTGTTGGCATTTAAACAAAAAAAAATCTTGTCATTTTCGTTTTGAACCCACTGCCCCCAAAACCTATTCCCAATCACTAACACTTCCCCATTCTTCTCCTTCTCCATTTTTCCCATCTCCTCCCTTTTCTCTTTCTCTTCCATTCCCCAATCTTACAGCCCTCGCCCCTTGGGCTTTACTCTCTTCCTTCCCTATCTGCCCCTACTCCTCTCTCTAAACCTTCAGCTTACACGCTCTGTGTGGCTTTAACAGAGCTAGGAAGTATGAAATGTTGTGGGCAGGCTGACAGTGCACGTGTAGATAAGAAACTCAAGATCTGAGGGGAGAGGGGTCATGGCGCAACTCCCTCTAGGCCCAAGCATGAACTGGGTAGTGGCACCAGGGAGTATGAGAAGAGGAGCAACAAGCAAGCCGAGACGGAGAGACTCGTTGGAAAAATACAAATATAAATAAACATAACACTTTTTAGAAACTAGGTTTTTTTGTTACTACTTTAAACTCCCATCCTTCATTCCCGGAAACACGTTCAACCTTGAGCCGGTTTCATTGCCACACCGCTGCCTGGAAGCACTCTTAAGATCCGCGTCACAAATCTATTGATGTGATCTTTGTCTGGAAACTACTATACTAACTACCTTTTGGCTCTAGTATCCAGGAGAAGATTTTTCATCTGACAGTAAACAGTCAAACCTGCATTTAGAACACTTGCCCATTCCCCTGCAACACTCGACAGATAACTTTTCCTTTAGTGTTTTGACTCTATCCTCCGATAGTTAAAACATACCAGTATCTAATCTGTCCAGTTTCTCACAGCAGCGAAAAATATCCTCCCAAGCCAACGAGGAAATTGACAATTTATATGTGGATTTTATAATTAATGGGCACTTTTCTAGGGTTGATACCTCTTTTTTCGTCAAATCAAGCTTTGACATTTTTAAAGTGGGAATTACAAAAACTTTAGAAGCCTTGTTTAAAACTTTGAATAGGACTACAATTTATTAATATTCTTCGTTGAAAGTCTCCTGCGACAACAAAGTGCCATCCAAACATTAAGATTGGCACCCTGTACTTATTTTAATCAAGGCCCTCTAAAAGCCAGGTATTGATTTCTCTATTGTCTCCTTCTTTTACATCCTGTAACCATTTTGCCACTATCTTGCAGAAAATAAAGATGTAGCTAAGCCACATCTTTTCTTTATGACCATTAACCATCCTCTAATCACATTACTGCAGTTGCTATAATGCTTAATACTCCATTCCCATGCTGTGAAATTCTTAATATGGGGATTTCAATTCAATACCGCGTTGATATATTTTCTCTTGCTCAATACCTGGTACTTTTACTTGTACTTTATTTTATTTTAAGTTGGAAAACCAAAAGGGCAGTTAGGAGTATCTAATGCTGTCTGACTGCAGAGCATTTACCAGGTAGAATGGGCTTCTAATGTTTCATGCGTTTCCAGATCCCCTAATGGAGGGATGCCTGGGGACATTTGGGTCCAGGCATAGACTAGCACAACAGATGCATAGTGTTTTGGTACAGGTGGTACACTGAACACTGCAATTCCTCTTCCAAATGACCTTCCTGTCAATTCCCACACACCCACACTACTTTAGTAAGGCTAACCAGCTCATTGTACAAAGACACCACACCCCACACCACACAACACACACCACAACCACACCCAACACCACCAACGACACACACCCCACACACACTACACACACACACCCACATCCACCACACACACACACACACACACACACAACACACACACACACACCAACACACACACCACACACACCACACCACACCCACACACACACACCTATGCACACATTCCCCACTTCAGTAGCGCTCAGCTGACTTCTAAATTGAACTTATTGACACACCAGGCCTTTGCTAATCCGAATATATGTTCAGTGTGATGTACCACCATATTCACGCTTTTTACGTATGGGCCAGTTTTTCCACATGTACTGTATTTTAAATCCCCACAATGGCAGCATACGACCCGGCGATGAGTGCCGGGGCCAGCGTGAATGATAAACACGTTAGCATCCGGCCCCACTTTACCTCAGACGTGTGATGGCATTGCTGCCCACCACTTGAGCTTAATGCAGACCATTACCACCAGGCGAATTGACTTTCGCTCAGTGTGCACAGCGCCATCCTCACCTAGAACATACTTGTGGCAGACAGCACTAGTGAAAAAAAGGATCTCCATGCAAACACTACCTTCAAATCACATCGTACGCACAGTGCTTTGAATAATAAACAGGGAACTAACAGGAAATGCATTACTCTGTTGTGGCCATCACTCACTCCACCTGATCCGTAACTCCGCAGCGTACATGTGCATGGCCAAAGTAATCTCTTTATCCCGGAACCAATTTCTTGCAACCCTCAAACAAAAATAGCTTGGACTTTAGTATTGCGTTACCATCTGCACAATCGAAACTGCCCTTACCCGTGCTATTATTTGCACTCCGCTAGAAGTATACTCCTTGCGTATGTATAATTTTTACATGGTGTATGTTTCCCCTCGCTCGCACTGCCAATGCCAATTCACTTGCCTCCCCACGGGCGCCACGTCCGAAGGACGAAGAGGTGATCAATGGACTGATATCTACGACCAGTGTGTACACCTCACCCTAAACCTAATTTGCTAGATAGAGATGAGATGGCTCAATAATAATAATAATCCCCAGAGATCAGTGTAGGGTAACCTGTACTCAGACATACCTCAATGTCTCATTTAGATAGAGTCAAAGTTGTCAACAAACTGAGGTTATTGCTCTAGTCGGACTCGCGCCTTACGTTAACACATAATGGTGTAATAAGCATTGATTTGTCCGATGATTCGGCTATTAAGGTACACTTGACACCGGCGCCACCCGTGGCCTTCGATGAGCCGCGCATTCATGGGTCTGGGGCTACTATTACCCCCCCCTTTGTGTCTCGGGGACGCCCCCCACCAGCGGGTCGGTGTTTGGTGGTCGAGGCCAAATGAAGAAGGATCGGACACCGAATGTCAGCGAGCTTGTCAGGCCGGTACCCGCGCCGTACCCGCGCTAGGGTTTCGTTTAATTGATCCCTGTAGAATGGGCTGTAACCTTTCGAAGATCACAGTGTAATCTCCTGCGGCGTTGATTCTGATTTCGTGCTTCAAACACGCTTCGTATGCTGGGTCGACGGCATGTGCATCCCCACCGCGGTGTAGGCAACCTCTTCGTACTGCGAACTGGAGACGGAGGATATCAGGTCATTTGATATCGGCTAAAGTGTTCACCAGCTGGGAATCATCGGGTTCAGTTGGCTGGACTGGACGCATGGTAGTCTTGTCGATATGTTAAGGGGTAGATAGTTACGTGACTCAGTACTCATACTAACGCAACTCAAAAAGCGGATGGGACAGATAGTCGAACAGTAAGGTTGTATCATCGGCGCAAGCACGGAGCTATTACTCTTGCGCATCGGATGATTTTTCTTGTTTGAGAGCGGGCCGCAGTTACTTGGCGAATGTGAAGGGCAATGGGAGTAATCTCAAACTACCTGGTATGATTTGTCAGTTCACAGAACAGTCTTGCACGGAGGGGGAAGATTGGACCTCTCAAAAAAGTGTGAACGCTCAGAAATGGACACAGGCGGCAGTTCCGCGAAATTGCGTAGCTATATTAGATTAACTATTATAAGACGAATGAGTCACATCAGGTGGCTGATTGAAATGTGATCAAGTACTTTAACTAGAGAAATATTAGACCGAAGTCTTATGGCTTGGTAAATATCTATTGGATCGGGATTTGCTGCGGTAGAAGCGTGTTCCTAGATACTAATTGGAGGTTGTTTGCAAACGAGGGACTGTGTATGACGGGTGATCCTTTGTTACTCCGCCTTAACGGCTGCGGGCTTATTGATATCAAAGATAGAGTTCAACAGCTCTTCATGACTGGGAGTCCTTTGAGCATATGATTACTTGTACTGAGGGCGGTGGCCTTGCCATCCTGTGACACCAGCCGGCTGCCGTATAGAGGTCCTGTGATGGCAGGGAGCTTCGCCCCAGTATAGGGGTAAGACAGTGTATCTGGGTTGCATATGGACTACCCTCTTGAAGTCGTCCACGTGGATGGGAACCGGTAAAGCAGTTGCGGGGCCATACCAAGCTAGGGTTGGCCGTGTGATGCAGCCAGTCGCGGAATGGAACTGCATACCTCTTGTCACGTTGGGCCGGCGGAGGCTTGTAGTTCCACTTTCTCTGAGTTTAGGGCCATTCATGGCGGTTTAGGATAAAATCGTTCTCAGTACTCTTTTCATAGAAGTCGTGGGAAGACTTCCAAGTGTTTGACTTGATCCTTAGTAGCAAGTGAGGCGGGTGGTATCATACAGGCCGATGTGTTAACTTGAGCTCTCTGACCTGCTCCAGTGTATTGCGCTTTTTCCTGTCGATTTAGTAGACATGTACACAGGTTGGAGGGGTGTACTAGGGCTTCCCTTCTTGTATTCCTCGGATAGTCCACTCGATACCAGCTGCCTTTGTCTGCCTCTGACGCGTTGAAGGCTTGGAAGGTTGTTTGTCCCTAGGATACTCCCACATGCTCGGAACTCCTGTACCCCTATTAGGCCTCTCATTATTTGTGGTTCGTGGCGGGTGATCAGGCCTATCCCACCCTCTTGTCATTGCAAACTTATTTTGAAAGTGTTTCTAGCGTTGCCCAGAGCATCAGAGTTCTGTGTGGCAACCTTTGAAGGGAAAATTAGTATCAGCACGTACTGAGAGTGAATGTCCTTCCTTTATTCTCTCTTACATAATTGGGCAAACTRCTGTGCTGYATTTGAATCGGAGTAATGACTTTTTAAAATGTTCTTTCAGTATGTTTCGATGACTAACTGATAGCCCARGTACTGTGCGATGGGAGAAAATTCCCATACGGACGTCATATGATCGCTGGAGACTTTTGAGATCAYGAATGTTAATCAAAAATCACAGCCATTAATTTGGCCCCTCTCTTTTGCTGCTCCCCAGGGGGTCTTGTTGCTATGTGTGTTGCTATGCAAATGATCAATCCCCTTCCATAGACGACCAACACAGAACAGAATATGGAGTGCTGCAGATTCCATTCCAGAATGGATGAAGCCATGAGATGACAGTTGCCATGTTCTAAGAGTTCTAATACTGAAGCTTCTGTGACATGCTGCTGTACAGAGAGAACTGGCACTGGCTGTGTCACAGATATAGAGAGGAACTAGACTGACTTGGATCACACACATTAAACCCAGTCAGGCAGGCAGCAGCGGCTTCATAGGATGGAGGGCTAACCAACAGAGCAGATTCATCCAACAGTGACAAGTCAAGTGGCCAGCACTGCGCTGAGCAGACAACAGAGCCTGTCTGCGTTCAGAGGGGGAGTGGGGGTTGTCATCTTTAACTTAGATGATTCAATAACGATACCCTCTTGGCTAAAACATACATTCAAAGGCCCTCTAACATGAAAGATAGTTTCTGGAAACACAAACCAATGTTGTACATCGGACTGAGCTTCACAGTTTACAACTTATGTATGGATTGAAATCCTGGCTGTACGTATCTGTACACAGGCGCATCCACACGTATACTCCTCTCAGAGAGACCTATCGCTCCACTATACCCTGGGGTCCCAAACTCATTGCACACACACAGACATCTGCTATAACACTAATATCACGGGGGTTTGTTTGTTTCCTGAGCTACACATGTAGGCCCTGCAGTAACATCCCTTTCTCATCAAACACTCAGCTGTTGTGGGGTGCAACAGGCCCCGTGCTGGGGGTTTAGCGTTGTAGTGGCTGACAGTTATAATTATGCACAGCTCTGTCACTGCTACAGCACTGATTACTGACTAAACACTGAAAATCTTTGTTTCTGTTTCTGTGCTGACAGAGGCTCCCTGCAGTAATGTGTACAAAAGAAAAGCACTGTAGAGGCACGGAAATATACAGGCAATGATTGGCATTCAATCAAACCTGCAGTGTGGAAAAGCTGCAAAGGGCAAATCATATTACACCTGCAACACAATAAGAAGCTCATTCTGGGTAGTATGATTACTGTGGTTAGGCAAAGGGAAACAAAGCAGAACCCATTTGGCATGACATATGTGATTCTTCTGTATTGCAGGTTTGATATTGAAGCCAACCCACATCACCCGTGATAAATGTTTCTGCTGCTGCCACAGAGAAAAACAAATGGATTGTGTCTAGGTTCCTGTTTCCTGTGGAAGCTGCTTGCAACTCTGAGGTGAAATCACTGTACAAAACAAAATAGGTGAGGCAAAAGAGAAGTAGTAGATTGAATCTAAAAGCAGGAAAAATACTGACGTGCAGTTGAATGACGAACACAAAGAATGAGAGGGGAGAGAGAGGGGAGAGAGAGAGGAGAGGCGGGGGAGAGAGAGATGTCAGTGCAAGATGAGGTCACGTCATCTCTGGCTGAATAAAACTGCCGTGGGTGAGTTTCTGCCTCGGGATGGGAGAGGATCGGAGTGAAAGAAGAGAAAGGAGTGAGTGATGGAGTGAGGGAGGAGTGAGACACCCCTTTGGTCCTGTCAGGTGTGCTGACACACACTCACAACTTCTGACAGTGTGCGCTCACAGCAGTGTGTACACTCGCCAATGGCTGAGGAAGGAACTGACAGAGCGGAAGCGTGAGTGCATGTGTGTGTATGTGTGTGTGTATGTGTATYTGTATGTGTTGTAACCAGGGGTTGGAAGAACAGAAACAGAACCAGGATCGAAAGTGAGCTATACTGTTCCGGAACAGAACTGTTATTTTAAAAGCATGAGAACTGGTTAATACCGTTTGTTTTGTTCTGAGCATTTTTTTACAGTCCCAGAAAAAATGCAACAAAGCGCCTATGCAAAGCCATCACTCTGTCACTCAGAAACTTCTTCCATTGTCTCCCTGCCAGCTGAAAATCTTTGCCAGTGTGTTTGCATGTGTAGAATACCTGCCCCTCCCCCCCTGAAGCACAGGCTACTGTACTGACGTTATAAGCTTGATTCAGAAGATAGGGAGAGAGATTTTTCATTAGAGAAGAATGGATTCACTTTTTCAATGTTAGTTAAGGATACTATAGTTATCACATTTCACATTGGATTTATTAATTACAAAAAGGTAAGATGTGTTTTTAATTCTGGTGCCGCTCTGCACACACAAGCTTGTTAGCTAGCTCTGGTCTGGCATTAAGCCAACTGTAGGAAGTTCTAAGACATTCTAAGTGTCTCCATAGAAGCCACTCCTGCGTAGGTCTAATTCTGTGGGCCTAATTCAGGTAATGCAGGTCATAACAAGAYGCCTAGCGCTTGTAGCCAAGCCTCGTCCACCCTTTCTCCCCACCTGGAACATTTCATTCGTATCTCGTGGCTTACACTTGTCTGTCCATCACGCATGTAAACAACTAGCTAGCTAGCTGCTCTATGGCAAGCTGCCCTATCCTCACTGATTAGTGAAGTAATTTAATGAGCATTTTGGTTCCAACCCCTGATTGTAACTGTGCAGTGGACATGTGAGTTTTAGATGGTAGACAGTCCAGGGGATGTATGCTACGTGTGTGTGTCTGTGCACTGTGTATGTGTGTATCTGTGTAGGTGTGTTAGTGTTCAGACCGCTGTTGTGGTGCACTGATTGCTAAGTAGTGTGAACGACCTCAGATAGATATTAGGCAATAAACAAGGATGCCAGTCATAACATCACAGCATAAAGGTGTCAACTGAATACACACTGACATAGAGCTACAGTGGGGCAAAAAAGTATTTAGTCAGCCACCAATTGTGCAAGTTCTCCCACTTAAAAAGATGAGAGAGGCCTGTAATTTCCATCATAGGTACACTTCAACTATGACAGACAAAATGAGAAAAAAAATTCCAGAAAATCACATTGTAGGATTTTTAATGAATTTATTTGCAAATTATGGTGGAAAATAAGTATTTGGTCACCTACAAACAAGCAAGATTTCTGGCTCTCACAGACCTGTAACTTCTTCTTCAACCTCAAACAGTCACACTCCAAACTCCACTATGGCCAAGACCTCTCTAGTCTTTTTAAGTGGGAGAACTTGCACAATTGGTGGCTGACTAAATACTTTTTTGCCCCACTGTATATTTAGAGTCCTTGATACACACTGACAGAGAGTTCTATTTAGAGTCCTTGATACACACTGACAGAGAGTTCTATTTAGAGGTCCTTGATTACACACTGACAGAGAGTTCTTATTTAGAGTCCTTGATACACACTGACAGAGAGTTCTATTTAGAGTCCTTGATACACACTGACAGAGTTCTATTTAGAGTCTTGATTCACACTGACAGAGTTCTATTTAAGTCCTTATACACACTGACAGAGTTCTATTTAGAGTCCTTGATACACACTGACAGAGTTCTATTTAGAGTCCTTGATTCACACTGACAGAGAGTCTATTTAGGAGTCCTTGGAATACATCACTGACAAGTTCTATTTAGAGTCCTTGATTCACACTGACAGAGAGTTCTATTTAGAGTCCTTGATACACACTGACAGAGTTCTATTTAGAGTCCTTGATACACATGTGCGTAAGTAAGAATCTGCCTCTTATTCCAAAGGTTGCAAGATCAAATCCAGCATAGAAAGTTGTTTTTGAGATTTTTAACCTTAACCCTTACCTTAACCATTCGGAGTTAACGCCTTAACTTAACCCTAACATTAAACATTTTGAGTTAATGCCTGAACTTAACCTTAACCCTGTCTGTCCCCCTGACTGGCTGAGCTGCAGGCTGTGTCCTTTCCCCTCCCTACCTCAGTCCCTCCCTCCATGTCACTCTCTCTCTCTCTCTTTCCCTCCTTCCCTGCCTCCCCTCTCTCTCCATCCATCCCACCCCTTCCCTATCTCCCTTCACTCAATTCAGTTCAGTTCAAAAGGTATTTATTGGTGTGACCAGGCCTGGGGCTCGGTGACTGCCCTCTGACAGGGAACAGGGAACGCTACGCAGGAACGCCAGAGGGAGAGAGCAGGAATCTCACCGTTGCCATCGGAGAACAGATGGATACACGGGCGTTAGAGATATTCATTGTTAAGAGCAGGGGAAGTACAGATGGCTGGGGTTAACTGTGTTAATTGTGTTAAAGAGAACACGCAAAGGGTAAATGAGAAGGCCCTTGCAGTCTACTGCCCCACTCCACCCTCTGCCTCCAACTTCCTCTCCCTTCCTCTGCCTTTTCCAGCCATCTTTAATGAGTGTGTGTTGATGTGTTTCATGCTGTATTATCCCACAGGGATGGGCTGTCCGTAGCATGTTAAACAGCTAACCAGCGCTCTAGCATCAGACAGTGAGGGAGGGAGGGAGGGAGGGAGGGAGAGGGAGGGATATGCGATACAACATCTGTCTGGACAGTGAAGGTGAGTGGGGATTCTATACAAAATCTATGTATCTCTCTATACCTCAACCTGAGCCATTACCATGAACAGACAGGATTTCAAGGTTACAGAATAGTTTCTGTTGTATTAAGTAACACCCTAGCAGCCAGTACTAAAGAAACACTCCAGTCATTTTAAAAGATGGCCTATAAACCCACTTTATTTACTGCAAAATAACATGCCTCCTTCCTTTGAAACATGTCCAAGGTAGAGCTACCTCCACATTCACAACACACCTGCAGGTAGACAATAACCTGGCGTCTGTTCAGAACACTGAACACAGCTGGGCCTCAAAACCATGGCCAGCCTGTCTATTACAGAACCAATCATGTTCTGCACCTGGTCCAATCAACACTAKTGGAGTCCATGGAAATGTGCCTCCTTTTCTATCATTTRTTTTTTGGTCTTTTRCTGAAAATATTTRATTGTACAATCAGGTGAAAATATAAATGTTTGAAAACCTAGGAAATTGGGGCCATGTTTGAATATCAAATGATGTCTTGTAGAAAAGACTGAAGGGAAGCGCTGCTGGGATACAATAGTAGAACTTTGTAGGTGGAAGGGGCTCTTTGGTAAAAGGGTTTAAATGGTYATCAAAAAAACAAGGAGGACTAAGGCACACTTCATATAATTAAAATGCCTTTATTGTTATGGCATGTTCAATAGAACAAAATKATGTCTGTTTTGGAGGGTGAAAGAGAGGCAGACTGCAGTCTTTTCTCTCTATAAGTAACATTGTACAGTTACACTGTTCTTACATGGCTGCTATCAATGGTCTCAGTATGGTGGTCTAAAGCAGTGTTTCCCAACTCCGGTCCTCAACAAACACACTTGATTCAACTTGTCAAGGTCTTGATGATTAGTTGACAAGTAGAATTAGGTGTGATTGTCTGGGGCCACAACCAACATATGTACTGTTGGGGGTACTCAAGCACCGGATTTGGGAAATACTGGTCTAAGATCTATGTATTATAAAGTGGGACCCTGTCTTCAGTGACTGCCATCATCACGTTCTAATTATCTACTAATGTAAATATTTAATGTCCCAGCAGCAGTAATTAGCTGTGATAACACATTCAGTACAGAGTAACAATGATTAGAGATGACACCATGTCTCCATCCGACGCCTGCCACGCACGGCGTCTCACCCTCACCTGCTTCTCAACGTGCCAAACCCACACTGTATAGCCACATAGGACTAATACCAAGTACCCCAACATCACAGAACGAGAGAGAGTGAGTGAGGGGTAGAGATGGAGAGAATGAGAGATAACTAAACTGACAGACAGAGAGGCCGAGAGAGAGAGAGGCAGAGAGAGAGCGAGAGAGAGAGAGAGAGAGAGAGCGAAATACCAGTGTGCAATCACAGCAGCAAGATTTGTGACCTGTTGCCACAAGAAAAGGGCAACCAGTGAAGAACAAACACCATTGTAAATACAACCCATATTTATGTTTATTTATTTTCCCTTTTGTACTTTAACTATTTCCACATCATTACAACACTGTATATGGACATAATATGACATTTGAAATGTCTTTATTCCTTTGGAACTTTTTTAAATGTAATGTTTACTGTTCATTTTTTACTGTTCATTTCACTTTTGTTTATTATCTATTTCACTTGCTTTGGCAATGTAAACATATGTTTCCCATGCCAATAAAGCCCTTTAAATTGAAATTGAATTGGATTGAGAGAGAGCGAGCCAGAACGAGATAGAGAAGACGGACAATGGAAACCATCATTTTTATATAAAATACATGAAAAATAAAATTAAAATAAATACTGCTTCCATGGCCTGGAATAGGAGAGAGCCAAGGAGAGAATATGGCTGCAGGATATCACTATATTTATAGTCTGGTATAACTAACTGTGTCTATTATTTATTTATTTCCTTGCAGCGCTTTAATAACATGTGGAGGTCTGTTCCTCTCCTTGATTAAGGGATGGAGGGAGATGGAGAGAACACTGCCGAGGGCCATCACACTCACTCACTCCATCTTCTCCTCCAACCGCTACAGAGGACCTTCATTCCTCCTTTACACCCCTCCCCCTTCCCTAGCTCTCATCCATCCCATCCCTCCATCCCTATCCTCCCTGATGCACCTCGCTTCCTTCCATCTGCATTCCCCCTCGCCATACCCCTCATCCTTCCCTCCTCCCATGTCTTACGCCATCCCTCCATTTCATCCCTTTTTTCCCATGCCTTACCTTATACCTCCATCTTCAACGTCCTCCCCTGCCTTACCCCCATCCCTCCATCTCCTCC
>NW_019946346.1:6549-11504 GCF_002910315.2 Salvelinus sp. IW2-2015 | reverse complement strand
GTGTTGTGTGTGTGTGTGTGTTGTGTGTGTGTTGTGGTGTGTGGGTGTGTGTGTGTGTGTGTGTGTTTGTGTTGGTTGTGTGTGCGTGTGTGTGTGTGTGTGTGTGTGTGTGTGTTGTGTGTGTGTGTGTGTGTTGCTTAGTGCCATTGTGCTGGGTGACAGTAAGTTTTGTTACTCTCCGGTGGTGTGTCTGTCGGTGTGGTAGGCAAGTAAATTGTATATTCTCCTGTGTTCCCAGCTCAAAGTGTACACCGTGTTCCAATAAGTCACTCAGTCACAGGCCTAGCGACTGTTCCTGCCGCTCCGCTAAGTAACTGGCCCTTTCTGGCAACAAGCCCCAGACAAACCCTGATCTGCCTCATTAGACGAATAAACCCCTACACAATGCCTCAGCGCAGGCAATCAGGTGATGTCATTGTGTGGTGTTGTGTCAACGTGTTTGTGAGTGTGTCCCCTACGTGTCTGTGTCACATCCAGCATTACGCCTGCCTTCACCCAACCCCCACTGTTACACATTTTCTTATATCTCTCTCCCGCTCTCCCTCTCCTCCCTCTCTCCCTCTTCTCTCTCTCCTCTTCTCCCTCTCTCTATCCCTCTCTCTCTCTCTCTCCCTCTCTCCCCCTTCTTCCTCTCTCTCTTCTCTCTCTCTCCTCTCTCTCTCTCTCTCTCTCTCTCCTCTCTCTCTCCCTCCCTCCCTCCACTCCTCTTGCCTTTTCAATCCTAGCGTCTCAGTCTGTCTCCTTTTATACTTCCCCCTTAAACTCTTCCTTATACATAAACACACCAGCACACACCACACATATAGCATACAAGCACACACACACAGCACACACACACACACACACAGCAACAACACACACACACACAGCACCACCACATCCACACTAGACCTTTGCCTGATATCAGTATATCCTGCTTCACACGAGTCCTCTCTGCTCAGAGCTTAGAGGTAGGAAAGGTTCACAATATCCACATATTATAGTAATGCCATGCTATTGATTTCTCTCGATACACACAAATGTGCCACACAGACAAACACACACAGACGCATGGCAAGCAGGTTACCGGAGCGCCAAGTCTAGGACCAAAAAGCTTCCTCAACAGCTTCTTACCCCAAGCCATTAGAGTGGCTGAACAATTCATAAAAATGGCCACGGACAATTTACCATTGACACCCCTCCCTTATGTTACACTGCTGCTACTCAGCTGTTTGTTGTGTTAACAAATGCATAGTCACTTCGCCCCACCTACATGTACAGATTACCTTCAACTAGCCTCACTGCCTCGCTACCGTCGGTGCCCCCCTGCTATATAGCTCTCGTTATTGTTATCTTATTGTGTTAACTTTTGTTATTACTTTTTATTTTAGTCTACTTGGTAAAATATTTCTTCTCTTGAACTGCACTGTATGGGTTAATGGGCTTGTTAAGTAAGCCATTTCACGGTAAAGTCTACACTTGTTGTATTCCCGGAAAATAAAGTATTGCAGTGTGGCAAATAAAGTTTGAATTTGATACACACACACTCAAACAAAGCCCTTCCTACTCTCATCTCCTTCTGTCATAATTCTAAACTTCTTCTGACATACTCCTTCCTCTTTAATACCCCTCCCCCCTCATCCCCACCAACACACACTCTTTCTATCATTCACCCACTCCCTCTCCATCCATCATCATCCCTCGCTCCCTCTCCCACTGTAGACCAAAGGTGAAGACGCAGAAAGAACAACTGAGAAAGAGAGAGAACCTTAATGGTGATTTTTTTTCTAAATTGGGTTATTTATGGATGCGCCGTTGCCTTCTTTATCTTCTCTGGATATGATTGGATAAAAGATCTAACGTAAAGACCAGCCCTCCAAATCTCAACCTGGGGCTGGAAGCAGTGCAACCAAGAGGAAAGCTATGAAATGAAGAGTATAACTCTTACTCTGGGGAATAATTTAATACATATTTGTGGGAAAATATATTTAAAAAAAAATTATATTCTGATGATGTTTAGGCCAGCAGAGAAGGCCTTGCAGGCCCTGACGGCCCACCACTGATAAACACACAGCACACACACATATAGCATACACAGCACACACACACAGCACACACACACACACACACAGCACACACACACACACACACAGCACACACATCCACACTAGACTTTGCTGATATCAGTATATACCTGCTTGCACATGAGGCCTCTGCTCAGAGCTTAGAGGTCAGGAAAGGTCACAATATCCACATATTATAGTAATGCATGTAGATTTCTCTCAATACACACAAATGTGCACACAGACACACACACAGACGCATGGCAAGCGGTACCGGAGCGCCAAGTCTAGGACCAAAAGCTTCCTCAACAGCTTCTACCCCCAAGCCATTAGAGTGCTGAACAATTCATAAAAATTGCCACCGGACAATTTACATTGACACCCCTCCCTTATGTACACTGCTGCTACTCGCTGTTTGTTTGTTAACAATGCATAGTCACTTCGCCCCCACCTACATGTACAGATTACCTCAACTAGCCTCAACTGCCTCGGTACCGGTGCCCCCTGTATATAGCCTCGTTATTGTTATTCTTATTGTGTTACTTTTGTTATTACTTTTTATTTTAGTCTACTTGGTAAATATTTTCTTCTTCTTGAACTGCACTGTTGGTTAAGGGCTTGTAAGTAAGCATTTCACGGTAAAGTCTACACTTGTTGTATTCGGAAAATAAAGTATTTGCATGTGGCAAATAAAGTTTGATTTGATACACACACACTCAAACAAGCCCTTCCTCTCTCCATCTCCTTCTGTCATTAATTCTAAACTTCTTCTGACATACTCCTCCTCTTTATACCCCCTCCCCCCTCATCCCCAGCCACACACACACTCTTTCTATCATCAACCCCTCCCTCTCCATCCATCCATCCATCCCTCGCTCCCTCTCCCACTGTAGACAAAGGTGAAGGACGCAGAAAGAACAACTGAGAAAGAGAGAGAGACCTTAATGGTGATGTTTTTCTATTGGGTTGATTTATGGATGGCCGTTGCTGTTCTTTCACCATCAACTCCACTGGGGAAGAACAACTGGACTGGACTTCACTGAACTGAACTGCTCAGGGAATATAGCTGGCTTAAAGAGGAGATGAGAGGCCAACTGACACAAAAAAAACGACGACGGAAAATTGTATGGGCTTTATGTCAGAGGGTAAGGTTGAGAACAGAGGGAGAGGGAGAGAGACAGAACGAGGGACATGGAGAGTGAGAGGTGGAGACAAATGGAGAGAGAAAGTAGGAGTGAGAGGAGAGTATATAAGGAGAGGAAAAATAAGAGGAAAAAAGTCATCGGCGGAGAGATGGAGAGTGACAGAGCGACGTGGAAAGAGAGGAAGGCGGTTAATAGATGTATAAACAATAACAATACTGTGAGCTAAATTGTCCATTAACTCAAAGAACCTTCATGCATGTGTGTTGCCACACCATAACATTCCAATTTAGCGCGTTACACTCTGATTATTCCACAGGAGAAATGCAAATGGGGTTTAGAATGTTGCAAAGGACGCAGAAAGGAGCGGTCCAGCTGTAGTTCTCTCGTGGCAACGCCATCGCCTCAACACTGTCATCCTGAAACATCATGTGGTTTTGTTGTGCTAGCGCCGGCTAGCTAACTTAACGGCGAGGCCGGCTGTTATTTGCATTGCATTGCAAACAACTTAGTCACAAATGGACTTGTCATGTGTGGCTATGACAGATGTCCTTTCATGTTTGCAATCGTTGTCTAAACATTGCGCGGGTGCATCCAATTTCTTTAACCTCAGAAGCACCGCGCGTGAATATTCACAGCGATAGTCTATTACTGTGTGAATCACATTGATAAAATATATAATATGATATGTGACGTTTGATATCCCATTGTTGAATTCACTTTAATGACACTGTGTGGCAGACTCAATTTATTGAGTTAGGGAAAACATCTGATGCATAAGTCATTTCTCCTACTGATTATGCGTCCTCATCACAGACTCTGGTTGCTCACACAGCTATTAAAATGGCTTAACCTCCACGCTCAGTTTTTACTCCCCTTTATGTACTTTTTAGATTATACAACACCATCTGTGGCCCATAGAGTTCATCCGTTGTTTTTATCTCTCGTCTCTCTTAACCTCTCGGGGCCTATAGTATTTGTTGTTTTCTCCTTCCGTGATATGTAATGCTGTTGTGGTCTGTATTGAAAATTCTATATCTCTGTCCCAACGCAGACAGGGTATCTGACTCCATATCTGAACAGAGATTTTATCTTCCTTCCCATGTGTATTTGCCCTTTTTTTCCTCATGAAATCTATATTCTCTCTCTCCTGGTGCTTTCTATCAACTGTCCCAATTTCTTTTCTGTTGTTTTCACCTATTGCTCTCCCTCAGTAAGGTACCACAGGCGTCTCTCTCTCTCTCTCTCTCTCTCTTCTCTCTTCTCTCTTTTCTCTCTCTCTCTCTTCTCTCTCTCTCTCTCTCTCTCTCTCTCTCTCTCTCTCTCTCTCTCTCTCTCTCTCTCTCTCTCTCTCTCTCTCTCTCTCTCTCTCTCTGTTCTCTCTCTCTCTCTCTCTCTCTCTCTCTCTCTCTCTTCTCTCTCTCTTCTCTTTCTCTCTCTCTCTCTCTCTCTCTCTCTCTCTCTCTCTCTCTCTCTCTCTCTCTCTCTCTCTCTTCTCTCTCTCCTCTCTCTCTCTCTCTCTCTCCTTCTCTCTCTCTCTCTCTCTCTCTCTCTCTCTCTCTCTCTCTCTCTCTCTCTCTCTCTCTCTCTCTCTCTACTCTCTCTCTCTCTCTCTCTCTCTCTCTCTCTCTCTCTCTCTCTCTCTCTCTCTCTCTCTCTCTCTCTCTCTCTCTCCTCTCTCTCTCTCTCTCTCTCTCTCTCTCATCTGAAAATATGCTTTATCCTTTCTCTCTCAAATCTCTCTTCCTCCTCCCACAGTCTAATTCGCTCT
>NW_019946346.1:0-1724 GCF_002910315.2 Salvelinus sp. IW2-2015 | reverse complement strand
CGTTCTCTTCCGTGCAACGCCATCGCCTCAACACTGTCATCCTGAAACATCATGGTGGTTTTGTTGTGCTAGCGCCGGCTAGCTAACTGTTAACGGCGAGGCCGGCTGTTATTTGCATTGCATTGCAACAACTTAGTCACAAATGGACTTGTCATGTGTGGCTATGACAGATTGTCCTTTCATGTTTGCATAACGTTGTCTAAACATTGCCGGGTGCATTACAGCTGGGTGACTGGTTGTGACAGGTGTCATGTTCTTCCCATGAGTCACGATACTGAATCAAAGACCTTTATGCTGAATGGTTCATGTAAAGTGCAACCTAACTTGTCACATCAAAGAAAAATGCTCTACATCTGGGTTTATGCTGTGGCCTTCCATTCAGACATGTATTGAGAGAGAGAGCGAGAGAGCGAGAGAGCGAGAGAGAGAGAGAGAGAGAGAGCGAGAGAGAGAGAGAGAGAGAGAGAGAGACTTTTTTGACTTTTTGTGTTTCTTTACTGAAACATTCTTATTTCATTTAAAACTCATCCCCCCTTAAAAATAAAAACCCATATTATATCCTGTACTGCATACATGTACCATACTCACCTTTCCATCTACCACATAATACAAACCACCATCACAATACCCAAAACAATACCCTCTCCTACAACCGTATATCCAAAACATCTTCCCCAGCTATACAGACAGCCCCCCCAACACACCATATCTCCTCAAACATCTCCACACATTTTATCATTTTATAGAACTCAAACTCAACCCTAAGGCACGCAGAGACCATCCCATTAAACAATAGTAAAGGGTCTGTTATCCCACCACCTTTGACCCTGTTCCTCCTTGTTAGCCAAATAGCTATCTTTGCCTGAGCAAACAGAAAATTCAACAAAACATATTTGGCTTTCTCCTTACTCGAATACCTGTATCCCATTATAAACATCCCAACAGTAAAAACCACCCCCAACCTCTCACACAGACATTCCAGCAGAGACATTAATGGCATTAACCTGGTGCACACAGAAAACACATGAATCACAGTTTCTTTCATTTGACAGAAAGGACACCCCTGCCCGACTCCAGGTTCAACCCGTGCCAACCAGCTGTTAGTGGCCAGGGCTCCATGAAGAACCCTCCACTGGAGGTCCCCTGACCTCTTTGGTACTGGGGGTTTGTAGAGCCCCCTCCATCAAAAAACCCAGCATACTCTCCTCCCCACATACCCCATGCCACTGATGTGCCTTCACTCCTGTTAGGCTTCAAATGTTCCTAACCTTAATGCAGAGGTTGGAGAGGGCTTTACCTCCCACCCCCTCAAACTCCCCCAGGCTCGGAGTGTTAAAATCGAACAAGTCCTACAGACCCCCTTGCCAGTCTCCAGTCTCTGCCGTCACCTGCAGTGGCGGAAACATTGGTGGCCACTCTCCCTTTGGCCTCTCAAACATCCCCCTTACGGGCTCAGACAGTGCCTCCTGGACCTCCTCCAGGAATCTGTCCAGCAGCCTAAGAGACATTATTCCTGTTTGTTGTGCCAGGACTTCTGGGGTTTTCCACTCCTCCCTCCTCTCCCTGCAGTCTCAGGTCACCCAGCCTTTGTAAACCCCCTGCCATCAGTTGCCTCTGCTGGGTGGCCGACTGAACCGATCTCAAAGGGATGGCTGGGTTGTGGAAGATAGGCTCCTCCCACACCCACAGCCCAGGCTCCACACCCCCTTCTCGTGTGGCCCTTA
>NW_019946345.1:58432-60116 GCF_002910315.2 Salvelinus sp. IW2-2015 | reverse complement strand
TGGGTTTTTTCCTCTCCGGCAACTAAGTTAGGAATGATGCCAGTATCTTTGTTGTGAGTGGGTATATTGACACACCATCCAATGTGTAATTAATAATGTAATCAATGTCTGTTTTCTTTTTCCAATAAGTTTCCTTCTTTGTGAGGCATTAGACAACCTCCGTTTTTTTTGGTTGAATCTGTGTCTGAAATTCACTACGCGACTGACCGACTTTACAGATAATTGTATGTGTGGGGTAGAGAGATCAGGTAGTCATTAAAAATAATGTTAAACACTATTATTGCACACAGAGTGAGTCCATGCAACGTATTATTCGACTTATTTTGGATTTCCCTAACAAAGGAATTGAATACTTATTGACACAATTTTTTTTTACATAATTCCACTTTGACATTATGCGGTATTGTGTGTAGGCCAGTGACAAAAAAGAATCAAAATTTCATACATTTTAAAATCAGGCTTTAACATAACAAAATTTGGAAAAAGTCAAGGGATGTGAATACTTTCTGAGGATATTGTATGTTTTACCATTTAGATATAAAAGCACTTTATGTGTATAGTCCCCCCAATTCAAGAAGTATTTGTACAAATTCATTTATAGTGTATTAAAGTAGTCAAACATTATGTATTTTGGTCCTATATTCCTTTCACCAAATAAATGTATCAAGTTTGTGACTCAACAAACTTGAGTTTTTATGCATTTGCAGTTTGTTTTGGTTGTGTTTTGGATTATGTTTTGCTCAATAGGAAATGTATTGTATCCAACTGGTATCAAACAGTCAACATAATATACATAAATACATTAGATTTAGCATTTACTAGGGGGAAGAAATAAGAAAAATGCTCAAAGGGGAGTATGCCCCGGACCCCTCCAAAATCCCCAAAATATAAATATTAACACAGTAACAGATTTTATGGATAGACACGTAACAGAAACCAGTTGTCCATGTGTAATACAGTAGATATATTGCAACTTATTTACAGTATCTGGATGTGTGATAAACAAAGGATGTCGTGTGAGAAAGAATGTATTTGTATGAGATGTGTGAGACATAGCTACAGAAAGCCAGTGGTGTAGTTTCAGTGTTCCTGCAGATTGTACAACCCATCCGGCTGGGCTGAGGTTGCTGTTCTGTCAGGGATTGAGCTGTATACGAGGTACGTATCAGAGTAGAGGAAAGAAACAGATTCACTTTAGGGCGTCGAATCTACAGTACAGTAAATGTAATTCATACGTTTTTTTTTATGAGGATGTAACACCGATCTTAAACTGAAAGTCATGAAACAGAGTGAGAGAAAGAGATATACTTTTATCCTCTAGTCAGTCTGTCTGTGAAAACAACGCTATGTATAATAATAATATAACAATATAATACAATGAATAGGACAGTTGTGCAGTACTTACATGTTAATTAGCAAATGCCTGTGTATCCACATCAACAGGACCTGCACATCAGAGAGACAATTCCATGAGTAAGAGGTTGTGTATGTATGTATGAGTGTGTGTTTGAGGGGGGTCATGTGTATATTACATGTCTACATTGCTTGTGTGTTACTTATTCGAGTTTGCCCTATTGCGTTAGTAACAGCCAAACAGAAGAAGTGCAAGTAACAGGGCTTGATGTCATTTCACACTTCTCCTCATGTCTCAAACCACCCTGCAGATCTACAGCTCTATTCTCAC
>NW_019946345.1:50619-55974 GCF_002910315.2 Salvelinus sp. IW2-2015 | reverse complement strand
GCTCCACAGATGCTCTGACACATTCATTTCTGTTTTAAGTGTCATATATGGTTTTGATATGGTTGAAAGGTTTGGCCCAACTTTAAGCATGTACAGAGTTGTGCACTTGCAGATGTCCCGAGTCTGAGGGACAAACCTGAGGGCATGAACGTGGACAGTACAGAAGTGATCTGAGAATCGATTCCAGCACCTGAATCCACCTTAGTAGAGAGAGAGGAGAGAAGAGAGAGACTTTTTATCCTCCAGTCTAAAAACTGTCTGTCTATTCACTCTCTAACTTGTACATGAACGGCACCCTTTGTATCACAGGAAGTGTTTGTGGTTTTGTGTCATCTGAGGTCTACACATGTCCAATGCAAGATGTAGGTTATTTGATAAAACATTTTTATATGACTAAACTCTGTACCTACTTAGGAACACATTTACAAGGTTTAACATTAATTAATAACTTCTTGTGAATAGGGGGCGCTGTTTTCACTTTGGAAAGAAATCGTGCCCAATTTAAACGGCCTCGTACTCTATTCTAGATTGTACAATATTCATATTATTATTACTATTGGATAGAAAACACTCTCAAGTTTCTAAAACTGTTTGAATTATATCTGTGAGTAAAACAGAACTCATTTGGCAGCAAACTTCCAGAAAGGAAGTGAAAAATCTGAAAACGATGCTCTGTTCCAGGGCCTGCCTATTGAATGCCTTATATTATGGATTTGCATGCACTGCATACACCTTCCACTAGATGTCAACAGGCAGTGGAAGTGGAATGGGTGTCTAGCTTGATCTGAGGTTGAACAAGAGCTCTTGGAATGACGTGACCAGAATTTCCTTTCTCTACCTAGGACGGGAAGGACATCAACATTGGCTTCTGAAAAGCGTTCGGTATACACGGTGGATATCTCCGGCTCTGATTTTATTGATAGATGTGATAAAAACATCATAAAGTAGTTTTTTTCAACCGAGTTGTATCAGTTTATTCAACGTTTATTGCGACTTTTGGAATTTCCTTTCTTTGCGTCAGGAGAAGATGGGCATGTTCGCCGGCCACATGGCAGCTAAGGTTGCTAATTCGACAGGAAGAAAAGGACATTCTAAAACCAAAACAAACGATTTATTGCTGACCTAGGACTCCTTGTACAAGATTCTGATGAAGCTCAGCAAAAAGTAAGAAACAATTATGATGTTATTTCGTATTTCTGTGGAAAATGTGAGTCCTATTTTCCGCCCTTTTTGCGGCGCTGTCTCGCTATAACGTAAGCTGTTTGTTATGGTAAAGTTATTTTTAAAAATCTAATACGGCGGTTGCATTAAGAACTAGGTGTATCTTTCATTTGCTGTCCAAACATGTAGTTTTTTGTAAAGTTTATGATGAGTTCTTTGGTCAGATTAGGTGAGTGTCCAAAATATCTCCGGACAATTTGGTGAATCGATGCTACATATTCACAATGTATAACCACGGTTTTCAGCTCAAAATATGCACATTTTCGAACAAACATAAGTGTATTGTATAACCTGATGTTATAGGACTGTCATCTGATGAAGTTGGTCAAGGGTTAGTGATTAATTTTATATCTTTTGCTGGTTTTTGCGATCACTACCTTTTGCTGCTGATATGCATTTGTGTGTTTGCTATTGTGGTAAGCTAATAAATGCTATATGTGTTTTCGCTGTAAAACACTTAAAAAATCTGAAATATTGGCTGGATTCACAAGATGTTTATCTTTCATTTGCTGTACACCATGTATTTTCATAAACGTTTTATGATGACTATTTAGGTATTTCACATTGGTGATATTTGATGGTAGCTTGCAATGTAAAAACTATGATTTATACCTCAAATATGCACATTTTCGAACAAAACATAAATTTATTGTATAACATGTTATAAGACTGTCATCTGATGAAGTTGTTTCTTGGTGAGTGACTAATTATATCTCTTATTGGTCGGTTTTGTGATAGCTACCTATGCGGTGAGAAAAATGGTGAAAATATGCGTTGAGTCTTTTGCTATTGTGGTTAGCTAATAGAAATAACTAGTGTTTTCGCTGTAAAACATAAAAAAAAATCGACATGATGGCTGGATTCACAAGAGTTATCTTTCATTTGCTGTATTGGACTTGTGATTTCATGAAAAATTATATTATATGATATCCCTGTCGCGTTAGCTAGGCTATGCTAGTCAGCTTTTTTGATGAGGAGGATCCCGGATCCAGAAGAGAAGCGCGTAGAGGCTAATTATTAAGATTTTTTTCTGGGAAAAACATCTATATTTGGTAATAAATACAAATGACCATATAAATCTGTAAATAAATACAGCTGTTGGTTGATACTTTGACATTCATATGTTGAAGCACTACTAATGTAACATTAAGGTCATGTCCTCAGATCAGACAGTCAGAGGGCAGAGGATGCTGGTGAGAAGAGTTATAGGAGGACGGTCTCATTGTAATGTTGAAATGGAATTAATGGAATGAGTCAAACATTAATCTCTCTCTTTTATATTTGCAAAACTGGTTTATGCTTTAATGGACAGGCGACAGCATTTCCACTTTGAAAGAATTGGGTACCCAAACGGAATTTCCTCCTACTCTGCCCCAGAAGGTAATACATGCATATTATTATTACTATTGTATAGAAAACACTCTGACGTTTCTAAAACTGTTTGAATTATGTCTGTAAGTATAACAGAACTCCTTTGGCAGACAAAAACCTGAGAAGACTTCCAAACAGGAAGTGAGAACTCGATTTTCAAAACAGTGCCAAATGATACCCCATATAGTTATGGATAAGCACTAGATGCCACCGTCTTTAGATTTTGGTTATATGATTCTACTATAAAGGAGGGGCTCATAGGAGCTATTTTACTGAGTGGTCTTTAGAAATTTTCGAGCGAGAGAGAGTGCTCTAGTTCCAATGCTCTTTCTTCAGACAATGAAATTCTCCGGTTGGATCCTTTTTGATGATTAATGTTAAACACATCCTAAATATGGATTGCATACATCATTTGACTTGTTTCTACGACCTGTAACAGAACTTTTTGAGTTTTTGTCTGGAGGGATTGCTCGTGCGTCATGAAAATGGATTCGTGGGCTGAACATGCTAACAGCAAGTGGCTAAATGATGGGCTTTATGGAACTTTTCAGTCATTTATTGTCGAACTGGGAATCCTGGGAGTGCCTTCTGATGAAGTTATTCGAAGGTAAGTGCATATTTATAGTGTTTTTGTAGCTTCTGTTGACGCCAAAATGGCGACAATTTCTTTGGCTGGATTGTGCTCTGAGCGCCGTTCTCAGATTATTCTTTTTCTGTAAAGTTTATTTTGTAATCTGACACAGCGGTTGCATAGAGGATAAGTTTATCTTTAATTTTGTGAATAACACTTGCATCTTTTATCAAAGTTTATTATGAGTATTTCTGCAAAATCAAAGGATGTTTTGGAATCAAAACATTACTGCACGTAATGCGCCAATGTAAACTGAGATTTTTTTTATATATGCACATTATCGAACAAAAAATCAATGTATTGTGTTACATGATGTCATATGACTCATCTGATGAAGATGTTCAAAGGTTAGTGATTAATTTTATCTCTATTTGTGGGTTTTGTGAAAGCCATCTTTGCTGTGAAAAAATGTCTGTGCTTTTTTGGATTTGGTGGTGAGCTAACATAAATATATGTTGTGTTTTCGCTGTAAAACATTTTAAAAATCGGGCTGGATTCACAAGATGTTTATCTTTAATTTGCTGTATTGGACTTGTTAATGTGTGAAAGTTAAATATTTCTAAAAAATATTTTTTAATTTCGCGCGCTGCCTTTTCAGCGGAATGTTGTGGGTGTTCCGCTAGCGGAACCCATGGGCGAGAAAGCAGCCGTATTCATCGATCTGACCGAGGCTTTCGACTCTGTCAATCACCAAATTCTTATTGGCAGACTAGACAGCCTTGGTTCTCAAATGATTGCCTCGCCTGGTTTACCAACTACTTCTCTGATAGAGTTCAGTGTGTCAAATCGGAGGGCCTGTTTTCGACCTCTGGCAGTCTCTATGGGGGTGCCACATGGTTCAATTCTCGGCCGACTCTCTTCTTTGTATACATCAATGATGTTCCTTTTGCTGCTGGTGATTCTCTGTTCCACCTCTACGCAGACGACACCATTCTGTTACTTCTCGCCCTTCTTTGTACACTGTGTTAACTAACCTCCAGACGAGCTTCAATGCCATACACTCTCCTTCCGTGGCTCCAACTGCTTTTAAACGCAAGTAAAACTAAATGCATGCTATTCAATCGATCACTGCCCGCACCTGCTCGCCCGTCCAGCATCACTCTCTGGACGGCTCTGACTTAGAATACGTGGACAACTACAAATACTGGGTGTCTGGTTAGACTGTAAACTCTCCTTCCGACTCACATTAAGCATCTCCAATCCAAAATTAAATCTAGAATCGGCTTCCTATATCGCAACAAAGCATCCTTCACTCATGCTGCCAAACATATCCTCGTAAAACTGACCATCCTACCGATCCTCGACTTCGGTGATGTCATCTATAAAATAGCCTCCAACACTCTACTCAACAAACTGGATGCAGTCTATCACAGTGCATCCGTTTTGTCACCAAAGCCCATACACTACCACCATTGCGACCTGTACGCTCTCGTTGGTTGGCCCTTGCTTCATACTCGTCGCCAAACCACTGGCTACAGGTTAGCTACAAGTCTCTGCTAGGTAAAGCCCGCCTTATCTCAGCTCATTGGTCCATATAAGCAGCACCCACTCGTAGCACGCGCTCCAGCAGGTATATCTCACTGGTCACCCCAAAGCCAATTTCTCTTGGTCGTTCTTCCTTCCAGTTCTCTGCTGCCAATGACTGGAACGAACTGCAAAAATCTCTGAAGCTGAAGCTGAAGCTGGAGATCACATCTCCCTCACGACCTTTAAGCACCAGCTGTCAGAGCAGCTCACAGATCACTGCACCTGTACATAGCCATCTGTAAACAGCCCATCTATCTACTACTCATCCCCATACTGCATTTATTTATTTTCTTGCTCCTTTGCACCCAGTATCTCTACTTGCACATTCATCTTCTGCACATCTACAATTCCAGTGTTTAATTGCTATATTGTAATTACTTCGCACCATGGCCTATTTATTGCCTTAACTTACCTCATTTGCACTCATTGTATATAGATTTTTGTTTTCTTTGTTCTACTGTCCGTGTGGCTCAGTTGGTAGAGCATGGCGCTTGCAACGCCAGGGTTGTGGGTTCAATTCCACGGGGGGACAGGATGAATATGTATGAACTTTCCAATTTGTAAGTCGCTCTGGATAAGAGCGTCTGCTAAATGACTTAAATGTA
>NW_019946345.1:43458-46849 GCF_002910315.2 Salvelinus sp. IW2-2015 | reverse complement strand
CCCCTACATACCCTCGGTAAAACTACCATCCTACCGATCCTCGACTTCTGTGATCTATAAAATACCTCCAACACTCTACTCAACAAACTGGATGCAGTCTATCACAGTGCCATCCGTTTTTGCACCAAAGCCCCATACACTACCACCATTCACCGTACGCTCTCTTGTTGGCCCTTGCTTCATACTCTCGCCAACCCACTGGCTACAGTTACTACAACTCTGCCTAGGTAAACCCCGCCTATCCCAGTGCCACTCACAGCACACCACTCACGCGCTCCAGCAGAATCCACTGTGTCACCCCCAAAGCCAATTCCTCCTGTCGTCTTTCCTTCCATCTCTGCTCGCAAACTGGAACGAACTGCAAAAACTCTGAAACTAGACTCACATCTCCCCCACGACTTTAAGCACCATCCAGACACTCAACAATCACTGCACCTTACATACACATCTGTAAACACAGCCATCATCTACCTACCTCTCCCCAACTGCATTTATTATTTATCGCTTCCTTGCACACCATATCTCTACTTGCACATTCATCTTCTGCACATCTACAATTCCAGTTTATTGCTATATTTAATTACTTCCCACCAGGCCTATTATTCCTTAACTTACCTCATTCACTCGATTAATAACTTGTGTTTCTTTTTCTACTTGTTTATCCATGTTAACTCGTGTTGTATGTCAATTTACACCTATCTTCAGTCCCAGTTCGCAAATGAAACTTTCTCAACTACGTATGTTAAATAAAGGTTAAATAAAAAATAAAATAAAAAGTACAACCAATTTTAACCTATTTGCAAATACAATACTTGTTCACATTTCACTAAAGCTCTACCGGTTAACTAATATTATCTCTTGTAATACCAAGACTTTAGTCCATCTGATTTAGGTAATGTGATACTTCTCTTTCTGCTTATTGAAAACCTTAATATTAAAATACATTTTGTTGTGATGAATCTCTTCTACCAGGTTTACCTCCCTTTGACCCTAGCCACGCTTGTAATCTTATCACGTCTCTTAGTCATCTTTATCTATAGCAAATAAAGTAAAACAAATAGATAGCTTATCTTCCCATGTTTTGTAACTTTTTTCCCACACAAAATTTCCTCATTACAAAAAACGATATAATGATGATAAAATCAACCCAAAGGTATTTTGTATAATAATCCAATATTTCTGGCATCAGCGATGTTGCTTACGAACCCACTGACACCCCCAGCGACCCAAAACTGAAATAAGTACCAATAGTTTAAATTAGCCTACATGTCTATAACCTTTCGCTGCACAGTAATGTCTCTTATCGATGGCAGTTATGATGTCGTTTAGGACCTTGAGCGTGGCTGAGGTGCACCCATGACCAGCTCTGAAACCAGAYTGCATAGCGGAGAAGGTACGGTGGGATTCGAAATGGTCGGTAATCTGTTTGTTAACTTGGCTTTCGAAGACCTTAGAAAGACAGGGTAGGATAGATATAGGTCTGTAGCAGTTTGGGTCTAGAGTGTCACCCCCTTACTGGTAGTTGGTGTCACTGTGGTGTCTGGGGTAAAGATACAAGTAACAGTTGAAACAAGTGAGAAGCAAATATGACTACACAAGAATAAAGTTTTACATGCACATTTGGGTCACTTAATTTTACAGGCCCGTAATCTAAACTCTTGACTGTATAATTACTATTTGCAGAGATGGTCATTTAGAGGCCCAACACACCTTCTGTAGGACTCTCTGTCGTGCTGGGAGGCAAAGTAGATCTAGGACCTGGAGTCAAACCCACTGAGAAAACACATATTAATGAAATTAGCATTTTATTCATGATCGTATTAATGATCATCATGATGTTGTTGGCCTTTTGAAATACCTTTATTTTACTTACTTTACCTTTACTACCTGACTTTTCAAAATGGGCAAAGTAGGACTATAAAAATCACTACGGACAGATTGCTTCTAGCCCTGGTAGATTATATTTCTCCTCATTATAGAGATGATAAGACCAATTCATAAGGTGATCAAGTCTTTCAGGACAGATAAGGTGTTGATTGTTGTTAACAGCTTCCTAGAATAAAGTCACCATGTTATCTAACAGCAGAAGCATAACAGCGCATAGATACGATCTAAACACTCGACTAGATGAACACAGACATTCTATTACTTGTGCTGATGATCCCAGGCATTGGTGTTGAGGCAGGTGTCATATCTATAGAACAGCTTAATTAACTAACAGAACCGCTTCATTTACACATTAAAACAACTATTCTTATTGCTGAAACTTGCTTTGCTTTAAAATAAGAGCAGTGTCACTATAAAAGGACAAATGTGTAGCCTACCTGCTAAAGAAAGTGTCTGTATAGTTGTTGGATCACTGATGTGAACTTCCACCAGATCTGAAATCATTTGGGATTGAAATGTGGTATTTAGTTTGTTGGTCAGAATTACCAATCTTCTTAATACAAAGAAGATTTTAAAATCAATGTGAGTCAGATCATGAAGACCTGCAGCCCTGATAGATTTGTTTAGATAATGACTCACCTGTAAAGCTGTACCCATCACTGCGTGGAGAGAGAGAGTTTGGTCCTGAGCTCACTCTGTAGTCACAGCTCACCTCCTTACGCCTCACTGACTGTAGTCGACTGATCAGATCACTATTGTTTGGAAAGAATTGACAGAACCGCTGTTTGGATGCTGAGGTGGTTTTTCTCTTCTTGATCTTTGCTGTGAAAGATGGCTGACTCTCCTCTCCAACATACAGGTTACAGGTGGTGTCAGGACTGACGGATCCACGAATCAAACAGATGACGTTGAAGTACCCATCAAAATAGACTGTAATGTCTGGTTTTGGATCTGTTAGGAAAGGACAGAGACTCCTTTTTACATCACTCTATTTGAATGTAATGTATATGTCACAAGTGACACTCTTAGTAAACTAGATCCTGCCATTCCGTTCATATTACGTAACAGCATGTCTTATTTGATATCATTCCTATTCATGAGTGCCATTTAATCATGTGTGCTGTGTGTTTACAACGATTGCCTGTGAAATCAAAACGTGAAATCAAATTGAATCGCATGGACTATTTTGCTTACTTGTATGGTGTGCTGTGATTCCACAAATTAACACGGATTAAAGTGACATTGAGATGATTCACTATCACCTTCTCCCTCCCCAAACTAATTGCTAAACACGCCCCAGAACTAGAGTTAAAAAGGAACTGAACCAGGGACCTCTCGACCGACTTGCTTCTCGTTTCCGCTGGTCGCCTGCTGTGGGAAAGACACAAATCACAAAGTTCTCTACAACACTACTAAAGGAAAGTGCTTGTTTCGAACGTGTGAGTGTGACCCCAATTACTGGCCAGTACATCCTCTAATTGTATGTTTTCTGTCCCCCACGACT
>NW_019946345.1:35920-42927 GCF_002910315.2 Salvelinus sp. IW2-2015 | reverse complement strand
AATAACATAATCAGATCGTAGACGGTGCGCGTGACCTAACACACTGACAGTCGCTAGAAGAGGTCTTAAACCTAACCTCTAAAGACCTCGTTCACTTCAACAGGTTAGCCAGCGTAGGCCAGCTGTGCATGCTGAAAGGGACAGAAAGGAGTATAACTACACTACCATGGATTCCAGCGCAAAGCAAAGCCAAGCTTAAAACTGACTACAAGAGACTCAGACAATGCTGCGGACTAACAAGTCCAGCGTGGCGTCGCGGAGGAGAAGAGCCAAACCTGGACCCTTCGCATGTGTTAGTAGCATAACTTATCATATCGGCTGCTCAAGTCTGTGCTATCAAGAATCGGAGCCAGGAGAATAGGCGAAGCACGAACCAAAACCCTGGGTAGAGAGTGAGCTCTAAACTAATATACCTCTCGAGAGAGTTAGTGAAATAAACCGATTGTACGCAACAAAAAAACCCTTTGACCTCTCGGGCAGACGGAATACAGCCGAAATGTTATAAAACGAACATATGTACAAACTATATCTCTGGAAGTACTGGCATGACATAGGTCGTCTGCGCTTTTGGTGTAAATATAGCTCTCTACTAGCTTTGCCCATACAGACAACCTATGTTGAACACATCCCCAGTCCATTTGTACGCGGTCGGTCATATGGAGACGGGTCACCTACTTATGATATGTGTAGTATCTCTGTGGTTATCAAGTCTGGATGTACTATCAAAAAACATTACTAAAATGAAACCTGTTCTAAATCTGAAAATGATTGTTTGTGTGATAAAAATATTTTCGCCTAGTTCTACTATGTGCGTTGCGCGCTATGGCCCTACAGGTGGTGCAGATCAAAGAACGCTCCTAATTACTTTACGACCTTATGTTATTCTATTTCGACAGTAGCAAATATTTATTGGCTTCACAACAACTTTTTATAAATGACATTGGATGAGATTGTGATTTAAACAGAATCATTCAAGACCATTCTGAATATAACATTTCTTCACAAGAATATGGTAGCGCAATTTCTAGGAGACAGTAGAACCCTTTTTGTTGTATGCTTTTCTCATGATGGTGAAAATAGAACGTATACTAAGTTATCTATCGTGATTGTGAGAAAGAAGCCATCTCGAGCTCATATGATCATCAGGCAGGTAGGAATTCATCATGACTTGACTCTGCGCTGCAGGAGAAGCAGGATCTCAGTCGCGCCTAGTGAATGAATGGACCGCTATCACAGAGGGGCAGGTACGGAGGAAGACATATTAAACGTGTGATCTCTCCCACTCTTCTATTGTGTAAAGCACAAGTAGTCACGAGTAACAGATGAGACACCGTAAAGTCGAAACGATGGGAAGAGTCTGCAGGCTCTCGCTGGAATCTGAGTCTCATCTCTTGATGATACTGCATAAGGTGGTTCTAGCAACTGTTCAGCCTCTGAGAGTATGATGGTCGTGGTGTCTCCTGTATCTTGACTGATTTGTAAATGGTGTTTGAAATGCATTTAACTATTAATCCACTACTTATCCAGACGGCAATCGCTGTGCACCATACCATTACATATATAACATCAGTTACATTCAGCGACAATCTGCATACATCAAATAAGTGCTTTCAATACTATGTCAGACATACTCTCATGATCGCTTTCTCACAAAGAGCCTCACTACTCATGTAACTCTCCCGTGCACTCATCTATTATGTGCAACATGGACAGGTAGCTTTAGGCATATACATTACCTGCACAGAAAAGATGCCCTGCGTTTTTCACGATACTGTCTCGCCGCCCAATAATTCCTCCGGCTGGTTCTGTTTCTATAACTGTCTTTTTTCCAACGCAACGTATGAGCCTCCCCTCTCGTCGTGTCCGTTGCCGTCTGGTGCTCCGTACTCCTCCGTCACACCGCTCCGCATGCGTCACAGTTTCTCCTCCCTTACTAGAGAGCGCCTGTGCCTCCCACTGAATGTTTCTCTTTTCTTCTGTAGTTTTGTGTCCTTCGTCACATAGTTGTCCTCTCAAGCCCTCCCCGCTTAACTGTATTCTTCGTTTGTGTATATCTATGGCATATCTCTCTCCTTCAGCTGGAGTCGCGCCCTGCTTCTCTTGCGAAGTTATTCTCACTGTCTCAGAGTATGAAATTGTTTTGTGAGCTAATACCAGTGATACAATAAACGAATATGGTGTGTGCTCTCTCTCATTTAAAACTTCACTCTCGTATTGTTGGAGTACCGACTACATCCCTGTTTTAGTTGCTGTCATGATTATGCATCTGATATATGATTGCACACAAGGACGCCCGCGCTTTTAATACAGGAGAAAAGCCCTCCAAATTCGAATGGAGGCACATCGCAATGCTTTCCCGTGCCAGTAGCCTGACTCCTGCACACGCACTGGCTCCTCAGTCAACGCATATCCATTCGGGACAGATGCACGCTGGCCTAACGCGATGGCTCAGATCGAGATTAGAGATGTTCATGGCTTTTGAGTCCAGAGCAGCGCTCGTGCTCGCGCCACGCCCTCTCCATCCAAGCGCAGAGTCTTGGTACCATTCAAACAGCGCGACCAGTGCTACTGAACGGCGATCGGGACGGCGGATGATCAGATGGATGGATTATGGAGTAGAAATAGAACTAGCATAGTGCAGTGAGGTAGCGCTGGGTGATATCCTGCGATGATAACGTGTTCAGATCATTCCAGATCTGCCCTCTTCAGACACTCGCTCTATTTAAAGCTAGCCAACTTCTCTGTATTGAAAGGTTGGGGCGTCGCGCACCCAGTAGGTTCTGCTTTCTCAAGCTCGTGCCTCCACCGAGGGGTGGAAGCTCTACATGTTATGTGAACGGCTTGAGTGTCCGAGGTGAGTGCAAGAGATTCTGCTTCAGGGTCTTACAATTTTACGTGTGGCTACCGTTCGCCGACTCCCTCTGGAGAGGTGCAGAGAGTGTGCAAGGCGGTCCTCTCCGTTCCTCCTGGCCTGATATGGTCAGAAGCCCTGGAGTGGGTCCTCAAACGCGGGTACTTTGCGTGTTGGTCCAGAGCCTCAGTCTGAATCGAGGCCGTTACTCACTACCGCACGTGTGTAGTTCAAACCGCTGTTGCTTAATTCGTCTCTCGTGTTCGACTACCCGACCTCGCGCACGAGCTCTATATGCTGGTCAAACCTGTACTGGACCACTCAATGTGAATAGCACGGCTGTTCAGCTCCTTTAGGCAGGAGACGAGGGTGCCAGAACTGTTCGACAGCCTCGAGGAGTGTCTCAGGACCTGAGACCGACTGAGGGAGGCGGCTAAACTTGATCCCTTAGGGATTGCGAGAACGCACAGTCGCGCTCGCCTGCTCGGACTCTGTACCGGTGGTAGCCATACGTAACACTTTATGAATTACGAACAGACATCTCGGCAAAGAGGATGCATAAGCTCATTAATTTTATGTTGTATATTCATGTTAGCTATATTATCGGTGAATGACGCGCCTCACCCAGAGTAGCGTTAAAGTTCTGAAAATACGTGCCTAGTCTGTTCCGTTCTGGTATAACGCCTTGCTAGCTAGTCTTCGCCCGTCAGGGCGCGACGATGCGAGCGGGTTCCGGTTTGTTCCACCCCCCAGCAAGCTTACATACGCATCCAACACTCATGAGTACTAGAGGGGTGTGTGCATAGAATCTATGCGGGTAACCGGAGACGAAGGAGTCTTCCTCCGCCCCATTTACGAGTGTCCGACAGACGTGAGAGCACACTGACTACTTATACACACAAGTGCGGTTATCTCAAGATAGAGATGACTATGATGTACACAAAGAGCTAATGTCCTGGAGTGAGAGTCTAGAGATGGGCAGGCATGAAGCTGAGACTGAGCCAGTCGAGACAACAGACGACTTTGAGAGTCAGGCACAAGAATACTCAGCCCGAGTAGCTCTGCGTTATTCGTCATATGTTTAGTATCAACTTGATATTCATATTTTCCTGAGTTTTATACATATTGAGCTCCCCCTCTTATGCCAAGCGATTAAAGGTGCGGGCTAGTCGATTCAGGTAGTGGCTAGCATGTGAGTTATTATTTATGGAACCACTGGGTTCGCTCATAGAGATATAGGTGCATGATTAGCTTTTGAGATACGATGTGTAGGGCGCAAATACCCGTTCCCTCGATTAAAGCGTTCCACTTACATATAGAATAAGTCGACCGCATGCAAGATGCATAGTAGATGATAGTATAGGAGTGACGTCTAGATGGATTTACATCCCTCGTGATTCTCAGAGTTGAGCAGGCTTGTTGGTTCCACGGGACATTTAGAGTGTAAGCGCTAGTAGGGGGGGGTCAATAACAGTGCGGTTTTATGGCTCATTACCTACATTCTCTCTGCCCGATTATTCAAAGTGTATTTGCCGGCGAGTTAGTTCTACATGAGGAGTTATGGGATATTCCATAAGTCCGTGGAAGAGATTGTTCATGGAAACAGGTCAGGGTGACCTCGCTTCGCCTCGGAGCAGGCCACTCTCTCGGTCAGAGTGTGTAAGGTTCAGAGTGGTACGGTGGTTTAACATGATCTTAGGGAGTGTGTCTCCTCTGAGAATTAGAACGCTGGTTTTTCAGTCTCTCTTGCTCCCTGCTTTGATTGCACGTGCTACTGACACGATCACGTTTGTGTACATGAGCCAGACAAGGATTTATCCATAGCTGGTGAGTGTGGTGCAGAATATGCCATTTTGGCTATCGCTTTCTGTAAAAATGAGTGGCGACCAATTACCACCTCATCGTCAGTGTGAGGACATTTGTGCGCCGCAAGTTAAGACGTCCATGGTCAGACGGGCTCGTTGTTGTCCTTGATGATACTGTCAACTTTCCAGCGGCTAGTTCCTAGCTCTGAGCTAATCGGGTACCGCCTGGCTCATGCACAGGAGGGTGTTCCGTAGGAAAGGGCTAAGGGAGACATATGTCCACTGAATGTCAATGGGACCAGAATAGGAGACATTTGCTCGCGCCTCCCGTCGAGGTGTCACGCCTCTCGTCTCGCAGTACGCTACTTATACTATTCGCTGCGTAGGAAGAAAGGGAGAGGGAGCGACGTGTCCGAGTGTCTGTGCATGCTGGTGCATATCCAGTGACGGTAGTGGCTAAGGATACAAGGGCCCGACAATGTGCATGCTCCACAGCTGCGGTCAAGTAGCCTCGGCCTACCTCTCTGTTCAAATAGCTTGCAGGTGCTTTGGTGACAAGCCGAATTTCTCAAGCCTCCTGACGGTTGAACAGGGGGGAGTCGTTCTGCCTTCGGGGGAGCCACCTGTCATTTCCTTCTCCAATACTGAACACCAAACCAGCAATCGACTACCAGACCAGCCATCGACTAACGATCCCTGCTCGAGAGGAAGAGCCGAACCCTGTTCGGGTAGAGCCGAACTAATCCAGCTCGGGTAGAACCGAACGAACAAACCCTGTTCAGAAGGACCTGAATGAACATTGGCCACCGATCAGGAATCAACTGCTGTGTTAGTTTGTCCCGTTGCTTCTAGTTAGCCTACAGCCCTAAATCCCAGCCTATTTATATATAGGGCCGTAGTGATACTGTGTATTACTGTGTAAAGCTGAGTTTATAAAGAACCTTTGATTGTACTTTGGCCTATCTCTGTGGTTGTTTGCCGTGGGATCTTAGAACTCTACTTTTGACATATACATTTCAAATATTTATTGTCTTCACAACAACTATTTTGAAATGACATTGGATGAGATTGTGATTTTAACAGAATCATTTAAGACAATCTGAATAATAATTTCTTACCAAGAATAGTAAGAGAGACAAAACCACTGTGAGTCGATGGATAGTAAGTTTCTACAGTGTAAAAATATCTCAGTTTGATCTCAGCAGATGAACTTTGACCTGCCCACGAGAGCAGCTCAGTCCCCGTGAGTGAACGTGTATAGGGTGAGTGTTTAGGATCTCTCCCCTCTGTGTAGAAGTAACACTGAGACACAGAGACAGATGGAGGAGTCTGACAGCTCAGCTGAACTGAGTCTCTCTCTTTGATGAATGTAGGAGGAGGTGGGTCTCTTTGAAAGTTGCATTTAAAAAACATTACAGGTAATCCATACATACTAACAGTATGGAAAATCCATGAATCAAATCTTCAACTATGTCAGCATTTATGTTTGTACAAAGTACAGTAAATCCTATCATTATGTGAAATGAAGACGTTTAAGAAATACGACAGAAGATCTCATTTTCAGAACGAGCATTATTAATACAGTATAGCAGTGAAGTGTATACTTTTATAAACCACCTACTTACTCTGAACAGTGACTGAGACAGGGTTAGTGAAAGGAGATATTTGAGACTCCCTTACAGTGTAGTAACATGTCACTTTGACAACAGCTGGAAATGTTGGACCAGACCTCTTCAGCAACTCAGTTGCTGTAATTGTCTGTGTACACAATGAGTCTAGAAGATTTTTACCCCTCTCTATGTAGAAGTAACAGTGAGACACAGGGAGAGATGGAGGAGTCTCACAACTCAGCTGAACTGATTCTGTTTCTTTGATGACTGTAGAACTCACTGTCASCTGAGGAATGTCTGTGAGAATAGGGGAATTTAGCATTTTGTGGTTTTGAGAAATTTAATGATAGCCTAATCCCTCCTTGTTATTTCAGACTTAAGGATCTTGAGTCAATTACTTTATGCAGCGACAGTATGGGCAATGAAGGAGATATAATATATTGCTTGATTGTTTCATGTAATAGCTAATGACAACACACAGTATGATAACATATCCCAAGAGGAACATGGTAATGCTCTGGTCCCGTGTGGCTCAGTTGGTAGAGCATGGCGCTTGCAACGCCAGGGTTGTGGGTTCATTCCCCACGGGGGGACCAGGATGAATATGTATGAACTTTCCAATTTGTAAGTCGCTCTGGATAAGAGCGTCTGCTAAATGACTTAAATGTAAATGTAATGATGGCACAACAGTACATTGTTTACAACCATTCAAATAGTCGTCCTACCCTGAATTGTGACTGT
>NW_019946345.1:28160-29235 GCF_002910315.2 Salvelinus sp. IW2-2015 | reverse complement strand
CACCCACAAAATCCCAACACAAAACAAGCCACCTATATATGATTCCCAATCAGAGACAACACAAAACATCTGCCTCTGATTGAGAACCATATTAGAACAAACATAGAAACAGACAAACTAGACACACAACATAGAATGCCCACCCAGCTCACGTCCTGACCAACACTAAAACAAGCACAACACACAAGAACTCTGGTAAGAACATGACAGATAGTGTAATCAATCTGTAATATCTACGTAAAAAAGCAATGAACGTGTTAAATTATTACGTGACGTACAGTCATATCCAGGTCCAAATTGGTCAACAAGCTTATTTTATGCTTTAAACAGTGTTATTTCACGTGTATCTTGTTTGAAATGCAAAGACCCAAATGGCTTTCCATACTTTCCAGTGAATGACACAGTGACGTCATGTACAGATGCGCTTAACTCTTGGCTGTAGTAAGAAAGCCACACCATCTGCGCCCATTCAACATAGCCTAGATTTACGTTTTTATTAGTTCTAAACAAAATAACTTTTGGGGGGCTCTCCTACGCTTACAATGATGTTTAGATTCTTGCTTGAACAGTCACTAAGATAATATTTGGTTGTGATCTTTGTAAAATAACTATTTTGGATGCAGCAAGTTGTTAGCTAGAATGCTAAACGCTCACTGACATGGCCATAGGCTGCAGCAAAAGATAGCCAAAGAGACATTTTACTGGATGAAGTTTAAGTTATTTTTAAGTATAATGCGGTTGATTTGCGATGACGACACAAACATTATATTAAGCAGGACATTCATACAAGCCTTCAACTCCAATTATAATCCAAAAGTAGTATGAAATGCAAACATATGCAACATGTAAATAAAGGATTTTTTTGTTGGCGTTCTAGAAAAACTCCCCCATGTTCTGTCACCATAGTGGATTGAGCAGTCAAATGGAATAGTGAATAGACTATTTTTTGTGTTTGCAAATGTTGCCGCATGAGGGAGATGCGCCAAACTTTTGCAAACACAAAAAAAATAGTCTATTCACTATTCCATTTGACTGCTCAATCCACTATCTCATCAGCCCAGCCAGGTAATTTATA
>NW_019946345.1:14591-22036 GCF_002910315.2 Salvelinus sp. IW2-2015 | reverse complement strand
TACACAGAGGTGCGATGGCTAAGCCAGGGAAAGGTGCTTCAAAGATGTTTCGAGCTTCGTGAGGAGATGTCTGTTCTTGGACAGCAAAGGGAAAGACACAAACACAACTCCGAGACGAATGTTTCTGTGTGAAATGGCTTTTGTGTGACATTACGAGTCATCTGAATGCAATGAACTTGCAGCTGCAGGGTCGGGATCATGTCATCTCTGATATGTACAGTACAGTGAAGGCATTTAAACCAACACTGACTCTGTGGGAGACGCAGATGCGGAAAGAAAATTGAGCCACTTTCCAGCTGCCAGACCATGAAAGAGAAGCTCTCTACCAGTGCGTTCCGAGCGCACAGTTGGCTGATAAAATAGGTATTTGCCGCTGACTTTCGACGCCGATTTGCTGACTTTGAAGCACAAAAAAGCAGGTTGGAACTGCTCGGTAACCATTTGCTGTTGACGTGGAAAGCTCACCACCAACCTCCAAATGGAGTTGATTGACCTCCAATGCAATGATGCACTGAGGGCAAAATATGCGGCAGTGGGTGCTGCGGAGTTCGCCCGTTTCCTCCCGACACAATGCCCCAGCTGCGCATCCAGGCTGCTCAAACGTTGTCTATGTTTGGCAGCACATACCTGTGTGAACAACTGTTTTCTTTGATGAACCTGAACAAAACATCACACAGAAGTCGACTTACTGCTGAAACCTCCACTCAATTCTGAGGATTTCCTCAGCTCAGAGCCTTACCCCGAACATTGATGAACTTGTGGAAAAGATGGGACACCACCAAGTATCACCCTCACCCCTCAAACAAGTGAACATTACTGTGCAATCACATATTTAGAGTTTTTACTCAGTTCAAGTTTAAAAGTTAAAGTTTAATATTTGTTTTCACTGAATGTTACTTCTCCTTAAACAAAGTGTTGTTTTTGATTAATAGATTTTTGCACTTTATTTTATTGTATTTCATCCAATTATATTTTAATATTTCAGTTGAGTGGATGATAGAAAATTGCTATTATTGTTTTTTTCTTTGAAGTAAATTTAGCCCACTTTTGCTAAAATAGAAATATAGGCTACTGATGGTGCCTTGAATACCGGTTTCTTTCATTTAATGTTCATGTTATGGGGATTTTTTATATAAAGGAAATTTGTCTTTTGTGTCTGTTGAAAATTAAGATTACTGACAGAGCCATAAGAAAATATTGCTTTATTTATCTGATCATATTGGAATATATTTGTTAGGTTTTCAGTAGGTTCAATTAGGTTCACTAGACTATATGCGTCATTTAAAAAAAAATTCAATGACCATTCGAACAGTCCGGCCCTCGGCTTGTAGCTAAATTTTTTATTTGGCCCTCCGTCCATTTGACTTTGACACCCCTGCTCTAACTGGTACCTAAATGTCAGCGCCTGTTCAGGTAAACCGCGTGCTTTGCTGCGGTGTTGCTTGAAGTGCATAATATTGAACGTGTGTAGGCTGAGAATGCAGTTGCTGTTTTTAAACTAACGTTTTTATGTAGCCTAACTTTGAGGTTAACCGTTTGATCATGCCACCTAAAAAGAAAGCAGCAGCAGCCGAAGAAGCAACGTCATCTTCTGACGTGCCCAAAAAATATGAAAAGTGTCGGGAAAAGCTAAATCAGGTTTGTAAAACCATGTGCGTTTTAGGCTAATTTGAGTAGCCTAATTTTACGGTTATTTGGTTAGATTACGGTTGATACATTTGTCCATTTCATTGTTAGAATCCAGCAAAGCACCTGCTGTGGCATGGAGAACTCCTCTTCATCCACCTACGATGGTAATGGTTAACGAAGCGCTGAAGGAGTTGGACTCTCGAAAAGGGGTCTCCTCGCAGGCCATTCGCAGATACATAACAGGAAATATCCATCTGTGGACCTGGTGAGGTTGAATACATGATAGCAAGACCCGAAAAAAGGATTCGAGGGCGGGGTATTGGCGAGGACACCAAATCGAAAGCAAACGGAGCACATGGGAGGTTTCGGGTAAGCGACCCATGCATGTCTAAATCTTAAAGTAAATGCCCAGTGTTTCCAGATTTCTATGAAAAATGACCAATAATTTACAATATGAGTGAATTGGTTTTCTTCCCAAAAATTGTAATTGAGTATGTCAAAGCAGCTTTCCTGTTTGAATTGTGTTTTTTATTTATATATTACTACATTGGGCAATTACATACCATTTCCAGTGGCACACTGACTCACATAATGAAGAAGCCATAACCTACTACTCACGGTGATGGCCAATCCGCTCCTCTTGGCAATAGCCTATCTCAAGATGAGCTACTTTGAAAAACAGTGCTGGCGGTCACTAAAAATTGGGAGTTGAGAATTAAATTGGTTGTAAATGCAGTCTTCTATTTTCAGCAGTAGGCATTTGCTTTCCAAACTATGTTCTTTCCCGTGATTTGTATTTTGAAATGTGCAAACAGACAGCTGCAACCAACTATCTACATATAATCCATGGATGGCAGTTCCCGTTCAAATCAGGACTGGCAGCCATTGCTAGAGTACCCATGAGTTACCACTCAAATTTCCAGGGTAAGAGGTTCCAAAAATCAATGTATTATGTCTATGGCCACAACACAACAAGTTGTACATTTGGAATACATGCTGCCCAAATTGCAGCCTCCCCGACTGTAGGCAACCAGTAACTGCCAAAATAAAGGAAACAATTGAGTAAATGGGGGACACAAAGTTTATGGTGTGTGTGGGGTGTGTTTTCCTGCCATGGTTTAGGTCAGTTTGTAGAATTTATGCCAAGGCGCATTGAAGCTGTTCTTGCAGCAGACACCCTTTTTAAGACACTTTGTTATTTTTGAGGAACTATTGATACTCTGTGGCTAAATATGTTCTCTGGTGTATTTTGAATATTGAGAACAGGCTCCCTTGGTTGGTTATAAAATAAGTAATTCGTTTTTTTTGCCTCTTGGGCCCAGCCCCTGATTCACATAATTGACCAGTCACATTTAGTTATTATGCAGTTCATTTTTTCAGTTACCCAATCAAGGCAGGGCCCCACATGCGGCCCATACCTCTCCTCCCCCTATCTGATGATTAGCAGAGTGGCAGCAGGAAGCTGTCTAAACTCATTGAGAGCGGGCTCCTGAATCCTCCTGTGTTTTGCGGTTGCAGTAAAAATATATACAATATATCTAATATGTACTATATAATGTATGAATATATTTGTGACTTTTTTTCTACCTTCTGGCTCCATCCCCTGGAAGCCCCTTTGTTAATCCGGCCCTGGGCGTACCCCGACAACAGAATGTTGTGGGCATATACCTGTTTCCAAAAATATTAAATCAAGTATACTGCTGATTGGCCAGCTCAGCCAATGAGCCAACATGATATAATGTTCAATGAGGAAATGGCAAGCATTATCAAAATTGTCTGTTTTGTGTTGCAAGTTTAGATGTTTTTTTGTTGTTTGTTTTATCAAGTTATGCTTTGGCTACAAATACGAGAATAGGATTAGTGATGGGGAAACAAAGCTTCCTGGAGCATTGAGATTTTCCAGCTAATTGTCTGAAATAGGTTAATTACTCAAGGCTTTGATAAGGTGCACACTAGTGGCACCTGCTGGTATAAAGGATTTAGAGCAGCCAAATTATTATAGATTATGTCCCACACCCCATAGAGTGTGTGTGTGCAGTGTAGCCTTTTTGTCTTCTACCAATCAGGTGGTTGTTCGATAAAACAAAGCTTTGGACGTCATTGACCACGTGCTTCTGATAAAGTGATACTGGCGTCAGCACTCTGCAATTTCAACGCATGCCTCAGAGCTCAGGCATCAACATTATTTGGGTACGAATTAACAGAACATAACATTTTTTTAAAGTGAGATATCCACTGGACAGTTACTTTAATAGGCTCCTTGTGGCAACTAGGCTTTGTTAACCCAAGTAATTAAATCAAGAAAAATGTGATCCAAGGTGAATGGACTTTATTTTCTGAATGTGATAGTATCTTACCTGCCAAATGAGCCAAACTTCATGGTACCAGTTTTGAATATAAAGTGGTGTTTATTAGATAAGTCAACATTATGACAAACATGTTGAACATGGGCTTGCTGTTTAATATAATGTAGCTCAACGTGTGATCACTCTCCCTTACCTGCTTGCAGTCAGGGGTAGGGTCAATGAGCCCAAGCCAAAGGCAACTGAGAACACTGATCCCAATATGGAGAAGGCTCCAAAGGCTGCCAAGGTTGGAGCCAAGAAGACTAAGGACAAAGAAGCCGGTGAGCTGAATCCACTGAATTGTTAGTGCTCATCACTCCTAGGATTTAGACATCAACCTATAATCTGCCCAATTGTATGGGATCATTGTTATTGAGCTACACCCATTGTAATGAAGGACATTTAACATTGCTCATTCAATGACTTGTATGGGTATCTCACTTCTCATGTTCATGATTGCATGCATACACACACATCACTAACTCTTGTCTCTAGAAGCTGAGAAGAAAAAGGCTACAGCCAAAAAGCAGAAGGAGAAACATTCAGAGGCAAGTGTGGTTTCAGTTATGTTCTGACTATTGACATTGTATAAGTGGTTTTGGTGTATAGGGACTTTTTTTACACTTTTGTCATTGGTACTGTTCCCTATTTGGGCTTTACCATGTTAAATTGAATCTCAAATGGTAAATGCTACCACAAACCAGCAGCATTGCAAACCTGTCATTTTCATTTTCAGGATGCGAAACTCAGGAAGTCCGAAAAAGCATCTGCTTCAATGGTGGCCCCTGCTCAGAAGCCCAAGTCGAAGAGACAAGGGGCAGAGGGACACTGAGGATCAACCCACAAGACACAGAGATACAAGGTGAGCTGCGCAGAAGGGTGAAAGAGCTTTCCAGAGGCTGCCGAGGGTTGTGAAGGGGAACACTGCTGCTCTGAAGCTAAACCACAGGGAAAACGAGGCAGGGGGCAGCAGCAGAGTGACTGCACTCTTACTGTGTCATCGTTTAAATAATGTATACTTTAAATAAAGCAGTTTTTTTTAGCTCTTGTTTTGTGCGCCATATTATTAAGTGTATGAACCCTAGCTGCTGTAAAATTAATCTCCACTGGTTTTCTGTAGCATAAAGTGTTGGGGTAGCTCAGGGGTTTGTCAAAGATGTATTATGATTCACTGATGCAAGTTTATATATATATACTGGTATTCAAAAAAGCAGTTAACTCTTTCTGTATCTTGCACCTGCTTAATCATACCCTCTTCTGCAGATGAATTTGTATCATAGTACTGAAGTGACTTCCAGTTCCTGGAACTATTGAATCGTAAGTTGTTTTCTCGGCAGGAGTGTTGGTTGTTCATCACACATCATAGGTTGATGACCATGAAACGATTCGTTGGGAAATGTTGGTAGACCAAGTGAGTGTCCGTCTGGATGAGACTAATCTGAGCCGCTGATCACTTTGGCAACACTGGACATGACATCTTGGTACCAGTCTCCTGAGGGACGGCCCTGATACTGGTCTTTCACTGTTCTCTCCACCATGGAATTTATGATGCTGCTGGTTTGTGGTAGCAGTCTTTCTATACAGTTAGAACGAACCATCTCAAAACAAACATTTCCCATAACTATGAAGCTATGGGAAATTATTCAAAACTTTTCTGTTATGGGTCAGTGCCCACAATGGTGCAATGCAACATGTTGTACCATTTCAGTTTGTCCACAAGGGGGTGCAAGAACTAATTGGGTCTTCAGTTTGATATTCAAAGGTACCCAAACCAGAACATTGCTGTCCACTGGTGCTCCTGGTTCTTTATTCCCGGGAAGTTTAACCAGGTTTTACTCAACCACCCCTAAGGAGAAAAATAAATCATTAATGCTGTGGACCACAAGGCCTGGATTTGAACAAGGATACACGGGAAGAGAGCATAGGCAACGCCATTGAAGCTGTCACATATGGGGCCGATCTTTTATTTTTAATATCACCTTTATTTAACCAGGTAAGGTAGTTGAGAACATGTTCTCATTTACAACTGCGACGTGGCCAAGATAAAGCAAAGCAGTGCGACAGAAACAACAATGCAGAGTTACACATGGAATAAACAAGCGTACAGTCAATAACACAATAGAAAAACAAGAAAGTCTATATACAGTGTGTGCAAATGGCATGAGGAGGTATGGCAATAAATAGGCCATAGTAGCAGAGTAATTACAATTTAGCCGATTAACACTGGAGTGATAGATGAGCAGATGATGATGAGCAAGTGATGGTGTGTAAGTCGTGATATTGGTGTGCAAAAGAGCAGCAAAGTAAATTAAAACAATATGGGGATGAGCTAGGTAGATTGGGTGGGCTTTTTACAGATGGACTATGTACAGCTGCAGCGATCGGTTAGCTGCTCAGATATCTGATGTTTAAAGTTAGTGAGGGAATGTAAGTCTCCAGCTTCAGCGATTTTTGCAATTTGTTCCAGTCACTGGCAGCAGAGAACTGGAAGGAAAGGTGGCCAAAGGAGGTGTTGGCTTTGAGGATGACCAGTGAGATATACCTGCTGGAGTGTGTGCTACGGGTGGGTGTTGTTATCGTGACCAGTGAGCTGAGATAAGGCGGAGCTTTATTAATCTGCGATCTGGATTTGGGTGAAGGAGAAGCTGGGGAGGCTCGGGCAAGTAGCTGCGAAGGGTGTGGAGCTGTTGGCCGGGGTTGGGGTAGCCAGGAGGATAGCATGGCCAGCCGTAGAGAAATGCTTATTGAAATTTTTGATTATCATGGATTTATCGGTGGTGACCGTGTCGCCTAGCGTCAGTGCAGTGGGCAGCTGGGAGGAGGTGCTCTTGTTCTCCATGGACTTTACAGTGTCTCAAAACTTTTTGGAGTTAGAGCTAGAGGATGCAAAATTCTGTTTGAAAAAGCTAGCCTTTGCTTTCCTGACTGACTGTGTGTATGTGCTGGATGTTTTTGTGCTGGTTAAGGGCAATCAGGTCTGGAGTGAACCAAGGGCAACATCTGTTCTTAGTTCTACATTTTTTGAAAGGGACATGAGATGGTGAGGAAATTACTTTTAAAGAATGACCAGGCATCCTCGACTGACGAGATGAGGTCAATATCCTTCCAGGATACTTGGGCCAGGTCGATTAGAAAGGCCTGCTGGCAGAAGTGTTTTAGGGAGCGTTTGACAGTGATGAGGGGTGGTCGTTTGACCGCGGACCCATAGTGGATGCAGGCAATGAGGCAGTGATCACTGAGATCCTGATTGAAAACAGCAGAGGTGTATTTGGAGGGCAAGTTGGTCAGGATAATATCTATGAGGGTGCCCATGTTTACGGATTTAGGGTTGTACCTGGTAGGTTCCTTGATAATTTGTGTGAGATTGAGGGTATCTAGCTTAGATTGTAGGACTGCTGGGGTGTTAAGCAAATCCCAGTTTAGGTCACCTAACAGAACAAACTCTGAAGATAGATGGGGGGTAATCGATTC
>NW_019946345.1:6497-11463 GCF_002910315.2 Salvelinus sp. IW2-2015 | reverse complement strand
GATCGGTGGGGCGGTACATGATGTAAGCCCAGCATTGAGTGATAATAAGAGAGTTGCATCTTGGACATCCTTAATACTGGTGAGGTCACCCGCATGGTGTGGAGGTGGACAGAAGGAGGTAATCTAAGGCGATGTTTACAGTGGGACTAGGCTCCCGCACGAAATCTAAAACAAATGATAATGCATCCTAAACATCAGTATACAAGACCTATACATTTGAAGAGACATAAAGCAAGGCATAAAGCCAATCACAGGTGTTGATTGGGAAGCTAGCTCAAGTCATCAACGGGTAAACAGCCCAAACAGCTAATCAGCTAGTCACAACAACAAGGTAAATGCGCGATGAAGGCAGTGAGGTCGTTAACACACACCAGGGCCTGATGTTCGGCTAGGACGAAGATAAACAATAGGTAAACAAAGTGGATACCTTGATAATGAAACGCATCCAGAGCATCACTATAGCACAAGTGATCATAGGCCCAGTGTACAGCAAATCATGAATAACAGGGAAACCGCTATGTAGTCTGTTACTATGCTACACATGCGGAGACAATAGCCGTTTAAAGTTTAGTCGCGTGTAGTAAAGCGATCTGCTCCATCGTCCGGCAAGGGGCCGGATTGAAAGCACAGCTGATGGAATACGTCTGCAACAGATCCAGTCATGTAACGTACGGCGGCAAATCGTATCACGAACGAACCGGCCAGATGCGAACAGATGGTATTGTATGTTTGGGAATTTTCGTTATGCTAGCCGGGAATGCGCCTGGCTCAGGGCTAGCTTCGGGGCTGGGTCACTCAGTTGAAGATAGCTAGCTGTGATGATCAATGGTCCAGGGGTTTACGGCAGGAATCTGGCGTTGTAGTGGAGAAAAACAGTCCGAGGCTGTCAGGTATTATCCAGGCTAAAAAAAAACGTCTGGTGCCTGAGCAGAGGGTAAATGCCGCTAGCAGTGGCTAACAATGACTAAATTACTAGTAACTTAGCTAATTAGCTGGCTACCTTCTGATGAAAGTTTTGGCTATAGGGTCTAAAGAAAATAGCGGATCCGTGTCCGAGTGATGCGGGTTACCTGAAGGTATATTTATTAAAAAAATTGAAAAATAGATTAAAAAATAAATTGGAATATATACAAAAAAGATGAAAAATACAAAAAGTAAACGAGAGGACAACAAACCACGACTGCACTGCTACGCCATCTTGGAATTGGAATCTGCCCTTATCTGCCCTCATTGGCTAGAAAGGTCTCGCCTGCCTTCCATCTTTGAGGACATTGTTAGAGCTCGACTAGCTTGTCAATATAGGCAATATTTTCTACACATCAAAAATATGAGGTTGAAATAGAAGCTGGGTGTGTTGACTCAATCCTTCATTTTTAAAACTGCATGTTTATTTGTTTAAAAAAATTAAAAGTTGATATTTCATTGACACTCATAGAAACAGTACGGAAGCACTGAAAGACTGAGCAGCTTCACAGCTCTTCAAGTATGTTCATTCAGTTTATAGATTCATTTATAGTCTCAGCAGTTGCAGATCCAACAGGCCAGGCCAAGAGTGCGGGGCTTTAAGCTGAGAATATTACAACTTAGTCCTGATCCAATCAGGCCCAACGTCACGTTTAGCTCATCCAATAGAAACAAGTCAAGAACCCATCACTTGCTTGATCCAGTGATAAATTAGATTTTGTCCACAGCAGTGCACTGTAGCTAGTCACATCAATCCTCCCAGAAAGAAGAGCGATTTGGTGAAATGGGCAAAGACTGGGGTGATTGAGAAGAGGGGCAGAGGAAGACAAACACGGAAGAGAACATATTGGGAGTAAGAAAAGGGACAAAGGGGAGATTTTAGGGTTAAAGAGAGAAAAGGAAGAGAGATTTTGGGTGGAGAGAAAAGGAGAGCGAAAAAAGGGTAAAGTCACTAGCCATGTGGATCATCAACATGCCAGCTGTTTACATTCCCAATCCTGACACAAGAGAAAGACCTCAAGCATCTGCATTAWGGACTRCAATAACAAKAAGAAACAAATTCAGTACCACTTGAATCAATTCTAAAGCAAGAAAATGTCTTCCACGTGTAAACCTGTCTCTTATACACATCTAGATGTGTATAAGAGACAGCTGTTTACCTTCCCAATCCTGCCACAAGAGAAAGACCTCAAGCATCTGCATTAAGGACTGCAATAACAAGAAGAAACAAATTCAGTACCACTTGAATCAATTCTAAAGCAAGAAAATGTCTTCCACGTGTAAACAATTTCACTGGCTCCTCATCATCCTCCTCCTTTCCGCTAAGCCCACCCTTTGTGCTGGCCTGGCTCCACCACATGCATCAGAGGCATAGTACGGGTTTGTTAGTCAGTCATCCCCCGCCCCTAACACCAGGCCCCGCCTCTGTCCCTCATTTTACAGGGAGCCCCAGCCCGCCGTCGCCTCCCTTCGTCACTCATTGAGAGAGCCCCACCCCTGTAGGTCAAATCGGGGACATCAGGAAGCCATCCAGTTACTGCGAGATGACCTCACAGTTCTTCCACAGGAAAGTGAGGAAGACGACGAAGAGCAGCGTGGAGAAGGTGCGGCTGCGTGTCATTAAACTCTGTAACTGTTTTAAAGTCACCATTGGCCTCATGGTAAAATCTCTGAGCGAGTTTCTTCCTCTCYGGCAGCTAAGTTAGGAATGATGCCAGTATCTTTGTTGTGACTGTTTATATTGATACAACATCCAAAGTGTAATTGTGTAATTTTACCAATAAGTGTTCTTTGTGGGGCATTAGACAACCTCCCTGGTATTGTTGGTTGAATCTGTGTTTGAAATTCACAACACGACTGACCGACTTTACAGATAATTGCATGTGTGGGGTACAGAGATCAGGTAATCATTAAAAAATGATGTTAAACACTATTATTGCACACAGAGTGAGTCCATGCAAAGTATTATGCAACTTGTTTAGCAAAATTTTACTTCTGAACTTATTTTTGATTTCCATAACAAAGGTGTTGAATAGTCATTGACACTTTTTGCTGACATAATTCCACTTTGACGTTATTTATTTACATTTTTTATTTTACCTTTATTTAACTAGGCAAGTCAGTTAATAACAATTTCTTATTTACAATGACAGCCTAGGAACAGTGGGTTAACTGCCTTGTTCAGGGGAAGAACGACAGATTTTTACCTTGTCAGCTCGGGGATTTGATCTAGCAACCTTTCGATTACTGGCCCAACGCTCTAACCAATGATGAGTCAGACCACAGAGTAAAGGAAAAGCAGCCAACAAATCATCAGCATATGTGGGAACTCCTTCAAGACTGTTAGAAAAGCATTCCAGGTGAAGCTGGTTGAAAGAATGCCAAGAGTGTGCAAAGCTGTCATCAAGGCAAMGGGTGGCTATTTGAAGAATCTCAAATATAAAATATATTTTGATTTGTTTAACACTTTTTTGGTTACTACATGATTCCATGTGTTATTTCATAGTTTTGATGTCTTCACTATTATTCTACAATGTAGAAAATAGTAAAAATAAAGAAAAACCCATAAATGAGTAGGTGTAGAGCACTTCCCATCCAGAGCAGCACACTGGATCGAATCAATAAGATGAATAAATTATTAGAATAATCCATAAAGCATGTCTCACAGCACTGGATATTGTGTGTGTGTGTGTGTGTCGTCACCTGTCTACTAGCGTCCCAGAACTTCCTCTGAAAGAATTCAGCTTTAATCTGAATCCCAACGCCTATAGTGGGTTTTAACAAAAACACAAAAAGAACACAATCAGGACACTGTCTACATCTAGAAGAGGATTTAAAAATGTATAAAAGTGTTCTCACGTCTTCAAAGGAGGCTTAATATCATTTAAACATTACAGTTACAAGCCTATAACAGGTACAGTAGCTCTCTATGTCAGGGAAAGTTAACGGAGAAGTTAGGGCTTTTCAGGGAGCTTACAAGCAACAATAGGCGACTTCCTGTCATTCAGCAGTTGTATGGCAGTGCTGGCCAAAACCACACTCTTATTCTCATTTCCTGGAGTAAAACAGGAACACAGAGAACCACGCATATTAGCCTCAATCAACACAAAGTTGTGTAAATGGAAAATAAAAAATCCTACTATTTCAATAGATCTTATAAAATACACTATTATATTTCATTTATCAGCCCCTCTGATTTACCTATTCCGTGGAAATCTTGCAAATCTGTACCAGATGTCATGGTAATTTGTCTATGGTTACTTTGTGAATATGAACTCTTCATGGCCAGAAAAGGTGAGGAATTGATTATGCAATGGTTATGAGTATATTTATTCATTATGTTTATAAATTAATATTCTGCCCACCAAGTAAAAAGGCAGTAACTCACTCACAGCGTGGAACTGAGAAAAATGCTTCCAAGTTGAATTGTCCAGCCAAATGAATTCTGGGGAGGATCTCATTTGAGATTGTGTGATCTGTTGCCTTACTATTAGTTCATATTTTATTCATGTTGACCCTGACCTCTGACATGACCTTTGACCCTTAAACAGCAGTTACTGCCTTCTTCCTTGGCATGATATGTCCAAATGGCAGGGTAATACCAAAGCAAAGAGCAGTTGTCTGCCTTTTCATTTGTTAGTTTACATTCTGCTCATGTATGTATTAATAAAAGAGCAGTGTAATTACTGACAGTGAAGCGGAGTTCAAACTGTATTATTCGTGTGACTTCCACTAAGATACCAGTTGTATTTACATGGAGATGTAGGTTCTGCGTCAGTCACATTACATACTTGTTTTACAACTAGCCCATGCCTTGTTATAAGAATACATGTGAAAAGCAGCACTGCAATTGTTTGAATTACATAAATGATTACCTATCTTGTAATATATAATGATGCATTGGAACATGGTGAAGTATGACATAGGGTAATACTAATTATAAAAATTACCATGAGATTGCAAAGTAAATGATTTGTATAAACTGCTGGTCAAAAGTTTTAGA
>NW_019946345.1:0-6181 GCF_002910315.2 Salvelinus sp. IW2-2015 | reverse complement strand
TACAATTTGTAGATATTGCAAGTATAGGTGGTGCAGCATTTCAGTAAATAAGATTAATGAAACAAGTATACTTCTCTAGGGTATGTGGACGGTAGCGTCCCACCTCGTAACAGCAAGTGAAACTGCAGGGCGCCAATTCAAAACAACAGAAATCCCTAATTTCAATTCCTCAAACATACAAGTATTTACACCATTTAAAAGCTACACTTGTTGTAAATCCAGCCAAAGTGTCCGATTTCAAAAGGTTTTACGACGAAAGCACACCAAACGATTATGTTAGGTATGAGCCAAGTCACAGAAAAGACAGCCATTTTTCCAGCCAAAGAAAGCATGAACAAAAAGCAGAAATAGAGATAAAATTAATCACTAACCTTTGATGATCTTCATCAGATGACACTCATAGGACTTCATGTTACACAATACATGTATGTTTTGTTCGGTAAAGTTCATATTTATATCCAAAAATATGAGTTTAGGCGGACGCTACTGTCTCACTTGGCAAAAAGCCTGAGAAAATGCAGAGCGCATATTCAAATTAATTACTATGAAAATTACTATAAAATCAAACTTTCATTAAATCACACATGAAAGATACCAAATTAAAGCTACACTGGTTGTGAATCCAGCCAACATGTCAGAATTCAAATAGGCTTTTCGGCGAAAGCATACGATGCTATTTTCTGAGGATAGCACCATTGTAAACCAAGAGAGATAAGCATATTCCAACCCTGCAGGCACGACACAAAATGCAGAAATAAAAATATAATTAATGCCTTACCTTTGACGAGCTTCTGCTGTTGGCACTCCAATATGTCCCATAAACATCACAAATGGTCCTTTTGTTCGATTAATTCCGTCGATATATATCCAAAATGACCATTTATTTGGCGCGTTTGATCCAGAAAAACACAGGTTCCAACTTGCTCAAACGTGACGACAAAATATCTCAAAGGTTACCTGTAAACTTTGCCCAAAAATAAATTTCAAACTACTTTTGTAATACAACTTTTTTAACGTTAATAATCGATAAAATTGAAGACGGGATGCTCTGTGTTCAATACAGGATTAAAACCAACTGTAGCATGCCTTCTGGTCATGCGCTTCTATCTCACAGGACACCTAGAGTGACTCGACTTCAAGATGGCCGTATTTCTTCATTACACAAAGGAATAACCTCAACTAATTTCTCTAGACTGTTGACATCCAGTGGAAGCCGTAGGAACTGTAAGCAAGTCGCTTAAAATCTGGTTTCCCAATGAAAAGTCATTGAAAAGAGAGTGACCTAAAAAAAAAAAAATCTGAATGGTTTGTCCTCTGGGTTTTGCCTGCTAAATAAGTTCTGTTATACTCACAGACATGATTCAAACAGTTTTATAAACTTCAGAGTGTTTTCTATCCAAATCTAATAATAATATGCATATCTTATTTTCTGGGGATGAGTAGCTGGCAGTTTAATTTGGGTATGCTTTTCATCCAAACGTGAAAATGCTGCCCCCTACCCTAGAGAAGTTAATTTCAGTAGTAGTAATAATAATAATAGTACATGTAATCATGTATACAAGTAAAAAACTACTGCTGTCTTCGGTCGATACATAAAATAAAAACTCAGTTTTTCACAATTCCTGTCATTTAATCCTACAAAAAATTCCCTGTCTTAGGTCAGTTAGGATCACCACTTTATTTCAAGAATGTGAAATGTCAGAATAATAGTGGAGAGATTGATTTATTTCAACTTTTATTTCTTTCATCATGTTCCCAGTGGGGCAGAAGTTTACATACACTCAATTAGTATTTGGTAGCATTGCCTTTAAATTGTTTAACTTGGGTCAAACGTTTCTGTTAGCCTTCCACAAGCTTCCCACAATAAGTTGGGTGAATTTTGGCCCATTCCTCCTGACAGAGCTGGTGTAACTGAGTCAGGTTTGTAGGCCTCCTTGCACGCACACGCTTTTTCAGTTCTGCCCACAAATTTTCTATGGGATTGAGGTCAGGGCTTTATGATGGCCACTCCAATACCTTGAATTTGTTGTCCTTAAGCCATTTTGCCACAACTTTGGAAGTATGCTTGGGGTCATTGTCCGTTTGGAAGAAAGACCCATTTGCGACCAAGCTTTAACTTCCTGACTGATGTCTTGAGATGTTGCTTCAATATATCCACATAATTTTCCTGCCTCATGATGCCATCTATTTTGTGAAGTGCACCAGTCCCTCCTGCAGCAAAGCACCCCCACAACATGATGCTGCCACCCCCGTGGGTGGGATGGTGGGATGGTGTTCTTCGGCTTGCAAGCCTCCCCCTCTTTCCTCCAAACATAATGATGGTCATTATGGCCAAACAGTTGTATTTTTGTTTCATCAGACCAGAGGACGATCTTTGTCCCCATGTGCAGTTACAAACCGTAGTCTGGCTTTTTTATGGCGGTTTTGTAGTAGTGGCTTCTTCCTTGCTGAGCGGCCTTTCAGGTTATGTTGATATAGGACTTGTTTTACTGTAGATATAGATACTTTTGTACCTGTTTCCTCCAACATCTTCACAAGGTCCTTTGCTGTTGTTCTGGGATTGATTTGCACTTTTTGCACCAAAGTACATTCATCTCTAAGAGACAGAACGCGTGTCCTTCCTGAGCGGTATGACGGCTGTGTGGTTCCATGGTGTTTATACTTGCGAACTATTGTTTGTACAGATGAACGTGGTACCTTCAAGCATTTGGAAATTGTTCCCAAGGATGAACCAGACTTGTGGAGGTCAACAATTTTTTTTTGAGGTCTTAGCTGATTTCTTTTGATTTTCCCATGATGTCAAGCAAAGAGGAACTGAATTTGAAGGTAGACCTTGAAATACAGAAGCTTCTAGAGCCATGACATCATATTCTGGAATTTTCAAGCAGTTTAAAGGCACAGTCAACAAAGTGTATGGAAACTTCTGACCCACTGGAATTGTGATACAGTGAATTATAAGTGAAATAATCTGTATGTAAACAATTGTTGGAAAAATGACTTGTGTCATGCACAAAGTAGATGTCCTAACCTACTTGCCAAAACTATAGTTTGTTAACAAGAAATTTGTGGAGTGGTTTAAAAATGAGTTTTAATGACTCCAACATAAGTGTATGTAAACTATGGGGGTTATGAGCTCCTGGTTCCAAATATCAGGGAAGCAGCCACTCTCCACAACCAGGTTGAATAGTTTTAATAAGGCATCCTGCATCTCCACACACTAAATGCATCACACAGTCCTAATCCGCAGCCACAGAGCAGCCATTTTAAACTATATTAAATAAACTGCATGGTGAGAAGAGATGGTTATATGTAAGCTGTTATCTAAACAGTCTGGTAGGAGAGAGAGAGGAGTTTTGAATAAGACATCTGCTCTACACTGGTTTATGTAAATAAAAAACATACGGGTGAAATTACTGGTCTGAAAGGCTTCACTTGTTGAACCCAAAGCTATTTATCACACACACACACACACACACACACACACACACACACACACACACACACACACACACACACACACACACACACACACACACACACACTAATCGAGGTAAAACCCACAGGGGGAATAAGTTATCCAGGATTAGTTCTCATAATAACTTTAATGGAACATGCAAATGCGCACGAGTACCAGTACAAATGCTGATATCCAACTGATTCCCTTTTCGGAGGGGTTTGGGAAATTAGCCCCTCCCCCCCAAAGTATAGTGGACGGAATCTTTTTAACACGCACTGTTAACTGTAACCCTCTGCTTTATAGCAATTTGCATTGTTAGTATTACAAGTGAACCGGTTCAGGTCTTGGTTGACATGTGTTAACCTCATTATACCTTTTACCATTTATATTGCACCCCTCGTAAATTTGTTTTTTTTTCTTCTCTTTCTTCTTGTTTCTGTTTTTTGTGTCTTTTTTTCTTGTTTTTCTTCTTGTTTTGTTGTTTTTTTTTTCTTCTTTTTTTTTGTTTGTTTCTTTTTTTCTTTTTTTTCTTTGGCTTTTCTCCTGTCCTTTTTTTTTTGTTTTTTGTTCTCTGTCTTTCTGGCTCCTCCTTTTTTTCTTCTCTCCCCTCGGCAATTGTCTTGTCTTGTTGTCTTTCTTTCCTTTTGTCCCTCTTCTTTTTGTTCCCTTCTCTCCTGTCCTCCTTTCGTTCTCTTTTCTTTCTCCGTCTGTTTTTTCTTTTTTTTGTGTTTTCCGGTTTTTGTTTCTCTCCTTTTTTTTTCGTTTTTTTCTGTGTGTGTCCTTGGTGTTCTTTTCTTCTGCTCTGTGTTGTGTGTGTTCTTCCTCTTTCTTCTGTTCCTCGTCAAAAACATATATTATGTGCACTGATTATTTGCGTATGTTCTGGACCCATGACATATGCTTGGTGAACGTTTTTAAAAGATGAACACTGATATATGCTCGCAACCACCGATGAAATATCACTTTGCTCCTCGTACATGTATTTTTTATCCTTTGTCCGACATTTGTGTTTCCCCAGTCACAGACAAACCACCATTCAACGCGCAGAGCCGTGCTGTACCGCTCTGTTGTCCGATATTGATGACGGACCCTACCACCCTCTTCCAGACGTGACATGCAGGCACGTTTTCACTTCCAACGGTAGACTCACTCATCCTAACTAGTTCTTTAAAATGTTTCTTCGGGTCTCTCTGCGGGGCTCGAATGGAATAGATCCCTGCATCTGCGCTCCGTCTACGGTAGAATTCGCTGGGAAACCTGTGCTAACATTGTCAGCTGTTGCTACTCACATATTTTCAGATGAACATATCTTCTGTGTTCTCTCTTCCGTACCGAGGGTGTAGGACTCTCTTGCACGGCGCAGTACCTCTTGCTCCTTCCGGTTCATCAGGTACCGTACGGTAGGAATGTGTCTCAAGTGTACAGCCCGTTTCCCTATAAGTCGTAATATTTCGACGCAAGGCCCATGGAGGGAGCAAGGTTGAAGTCGTGCCTATGTAGGGAAATAGGGTCGCCATTCTGGGAATGACAGGCAGACTAGGTCCCACGCCTAGGATGCCACTGTGGTCTTCAAAGTCCATTCCTCACGTCGGTGTCGGCTCTTCCCGTCCTCTGCATCTCGGCGGTGGGCCGGCCCAGTGTTACCGTAGCGCCCAGTTTCTCAAGAACTTTTAATATTAGCACCAGCACCACAGAGAAGGAGAAATAGAGGGGAAATAACCATGATCGAATTCTTAAAGTATGAAGTATTGTTTGGAAAGCAAGGTTTGGAGAGAGAGGGAGAGCCAAGGTTGAGAGATGAGGTACGAGCAAGGACGGAAAAGGTCTCAGGTTCGTAGAGACGCGGAGACGCCAAGTGTTATTGTAGAGAGAGGAGTAGCAGTGGTGAGAAGCAAGGTCTCTGAGAGCCATGCAGGGGTTTAGAGCCAATGGTTTTGAGAGTCAGGGGAGAGCTAGGGGACAGCAGCCAATGTTTGAAGAGACGAGTGAGACCAGGGAGATGCCATAGGTCTTGAGAGAGAGGAGAGCAGGGGAGAGCCAATGGTTTGAGAGCAGGGGAGAGCAAGGAGATTAGCCAGTCTCTGAGAGGCAAGGGGAGAGCAGAGAGCCAAAGGCTTTGAGAGGCGTTGGAGACGCAGTGGAGAGCCCACGGTTTGGTGCCACGGGGAGAGAAGGGGAGAGCAATGTTGAGAGATTTGATGGAGAGGGCCACGGTTTGAGAGAGAGGAGAGCAGGGGAGAGCCGAAGGCTTTGAGAGGAGAGGAGAGCAGGCGAGAGCCAATTGAGAGCAGAGGAGCAGCCAACGGTTTGAGAGAGAAGAGAGCAGGGGAGAGCCAAGGTTTGAGATCAGGGGAGAGCAGGGGAGAGCCCCCAAATGTTTGAGAGAAGAGGAGAGCAGCGGAGAGGCCCAGGTTTGAGAGAGAGGAGAGCAGCGGGATGACGCCAAGGTTTTTGCAGTTTAGAGAGTTTGAGCAGCAGGGGAGAGCAAGCGTTTGAGAGCGGGGAGCTGCCGGAGATAGCCAAGGGGTTTTTTGGAGAGCAGGGAGAGCAGGGGAGAGCCAAGGCTTGAGAGCATTTGTGGGAGAGCAGGGGAGAGCAAGGTTTGAGAGCTATAGGAGAGCCAGGGGAGAGCAACTGTTTTGAGAGAGAGGACGCAGCAGGCTTTGAGAAGAGAGGAGAGCAGGGGAAGAGCAAGGTTTTGAGTTAGAGAGGACGAGCCAGGAT
>NW_019946344.1:40462-56835 GCF_002910315.2 Salvelinus sp. IW2-2015 | reverse complement strand
AGAGAGAGATTAACCAAACTCCACCTATTGGAGCTCCCACTATGGAACTCGCCACTATTGGAACTCCCACGATTGGAACTCCCACTATTGAATCCCACTATTGAAACTCCCATCTATGGAACTCTCACTATGAACTCCCACTATTGGAACCCCACTATGACTCACCTATTGCGGAGCCTCACCACTATTGAGCTCCCAATATTGGCTCGCCACTATTGGAACTCCACTATTGGAACTCTCACTATTGAACTCCCACTATTGAACTCCACTATTGGAACTCTCACTATTGGAAGTCTCACTATTGGAACTCCTCACTATTGGAACTCTCACTATTGGAATCCCACTATTGGAACCCCACTATTGAAATCCCAGCTATTGGACTCCTCATATTGAACTCCCACTATTGGAACTCTCACTATTGGAACCCCCTATTGGATCCCACTATTGGAACTCCCACTATGGAACTCCACTATTGGAAACTCCCACTATTGGAACTCTCACTATTGGAACTCCCCATATTGAACTCCACTATTGGAATCCCATCTATTGGAAACTCCCACTTTGGAAACTCCCCACTATTGGAAACTCCCACTATTGGAACTCCCACTATTGAACTCTCACTATTGGAACTCATCATATTGGAACTCCCACTATTGGAACTCCCACTATTGATCCCACTATTGAACCTCCCACTATTGAACTCTCACTATTGGAACTCCCACTATTGAACTCCCACTACTGGAACTCCCACTATTGAACTCCCACTAATTGAACTCTCATATTGGAACTCCCACTATTGAACTCTCACTATTGGGAACTCCCACTATTGGCAACTCTCACTAATTGGAAGTCTCATATTGGAAGTCTCTCACTATTGGAAGTCTCACTATTGGAACTCTCACCTATTGAACTCCCACTATTGGAACTCTCACTATTGGAACTCTCACTATTGAACTCTCACTATTGGAACTCTCACTATTGGAAGTCTCACTATGGAAGTCTCACTATTGGAACTCTCACTATTGGAATCCCCTATTGGAACTCTCACTATTGGAACTCTCACATTGGAACTCTCACTATTGAACTCTCACTATTGGACTCTCACTATTGGAAGTCTCACTATTGGAACTCTCACTATTGGAACTCCCACTATTGAACTCCCACTATTGGAACTCCCACTATTGGAACTCCCACTACTGAACTCCCACTATTGGAACTCCCACTATTGGAACGCCCACTATTGAACTCTCACTATTGAACTCCCAGCTATTATTGGAAAACTCTCCACTATTGGAACTCCCACTATTGGAACTCCCATATTGGAACTCCCACTATTGGAACTCCTCACTATTGGAACTCCCACTATTGGAACTCCCACTATTGGAACTCCCACTATTGGAACTCCCACTATTGGAAGTCTCATGCTCACCAAAAAACTTCCCCATATACCGAATGTGGAAGGCAACCAGATGACTAAGCCTAAATCATCTGGATTGTAATCATGATATTTAGCGCCCTCAGTTCTGATCTTTTGGATTAGGTCAGTTACATTTACATTTAGTTCAGTTATTTCCTCAGAATTATCAGGAATAAAAGTACAGAATGCAATACCATTAACAGCACATGTACCCCCTTGTGTGGACAGAAGATAATCAAGGGCCAAACGATTGTGCATTGCCACAGTCCGAATGGCAACCATCTCAGCAGTAATTCACTCAACACTCTCAACTGTACTATTAGCTAGGATTTCCAAAGAGTTAGCCATATTAATAACTTCCTGTGCTATTTTAAAAATATCATAAGTGTAAGGGGTGCGTAACTGGTAGCAGGGAAGTCAAACGCAGGAGAGCAGAACTTGGTGAAAAGCCGGAGCAGTTTAATATATAAAACTAACGGCATACAAAACAACAAACACATGGGTACAAAACCCGTAGCGCACCAGTAACACATAGCACGAGTACTTACAATAAACACCGACAAGGACATGGGGGGAAACAGAGGGAAAATATACAACATGTAATTTGGGAATTGAAACCAGGTGTGTGCGAAAACAAGACAAAACAAATGGAACATGAAAAATGGATCGGTGATGGCCAGAAGACCGGTGACGTCGACCACCGAACACTGCCCGATCAAGGAGAGGAACCGACTTTGGCAGAAGTCATGACAATAAGATTAAATACAATTTCAAAGAATCTCTCCGTTTCTGTAATCACACGTTATGACGGTGTGAAAAAGGAGAATTCACAGAATGTCTTACATGGGGTACCACAAATCCCAAATAACACCCTAACAACACGACCCTTAACAACACGACCCTTAACAACACGACCCTAACAACACGACCCTAACAACACGACCCTTAACAACACGACCCTTAACAACACGACCCTAACAACACGACCCTAACAACACGACCCTAACAACACAACCCTAATAACACGACCCTAATAACACGACCCTATAAACACGACCCTTAATAACACGACCCTAATAACAACACCTAATAACACGACCCTAATACACGACCCTTAATAACCCCCTAACGACCCTAACAACACGACCCTAATACAACACGACCCTAATACCCACCGACCCTAATAACACGACCTAAGTAACACACCTCGACCCTAATAACACGACCCTAACAACACGACCCTAATAACACGACCCTAATAACACGACCCTAAACACGACCCTTAATACACACCCTTAATAACACGACCTAACCACGACCCCTAACAACCACAACCCTAATAACACGACCCTAATAACACGACCCTAATAACACGACCCTAATAATACGACCCTAATAACACCCTTGCCACAACTTTGGTAACCAGGAATAGACATAGGATCCACAGATAAAGTCCCATTAGGAGCTATCATACCATTATTTATGCTATTACCGAAGGTATTGGCACTAAAAGTAGTCCTAGTGTTATCACTAAGAGTCATTTCAACAGACATTAGACATTCCACAACCTTAGAACTGTCAGATGGGTCTGTTGTCTGATCAGACTTACTCTGTCCTACTTTTACAAACGCATCCTGGTGCAGTTGAGACAGATCCCTAGAGAGTGACCTATTAAAACGTACCCACCCAACAGGGACATGTGTAATAACTAGGTAAGGTGGTCTCTGATAAAACATACCCACCCAACAGGGAAACTAATTATAAACAAATTATATTGCACTCCACACTGCCCTTTCCCATCTGGACAAAAGGAACAGAATGCTATTCATTGACTACAGTTTAACGTTCAGCACCATAGTGCCCTCCAACCTCATCACTAAGCTAAGGACCCTGGGACTGAACACCTTCCTCTGCAAATGGATCCTGGACTTCCTGACGGCCCGCCCCCAGGTGGTAAGGATAGACAACAACACATCCGCCACACTGATCCTCAACACCGGGGCCCCTCGGGGCGCGTGCTCAGTCCACTCCTGCACTCCCTTTTCACCCATGACTGCATGGCCAAGCCCGACTCCAACACCATCATTAAGTTTGCTGACGACACAATGGTGGTAGGCCTGATTACGAATGACAATGAGACAGCCTATAGGGAGGAAGTCAGAGACCTGGCAATGTGGTGCCAGGACAACAACCTCTCCTTCAAGGTGGGCAAGACAAAGGAGATTATTGTGGACAACAGGAAACCGAAGTAGAGCGGGTCGAGAGCTTCAAGTTCCTTGATGTCCACATCACTAAGGAACTTTCATGGTCCAAACACACCAACACAGTCGTGAAGAGGGCACGACAAAGGTTATGACAGCGCCTCTTCCTCCTCAGGAGGCTGAAAAGATTTGGCATGAGGGTGGGTATTGCAGGGTATTGCATACGGTCCAGTATATCACTAGGGCCGAACTCCCTGCCATCAGGGACCTCTATACCAGGCGGTGTCTACCCACACGCTACGCCGGACTCTACCCACACGCTACGCCGGACTCTACCCACACACTACGCCGTACTCTATCCACACACTACATCTGACTCTACCCACACACTCACACTCACACACAGTACACTGACACTCCAACACACACTCACACACACTACATTATTACGTTTGCAATCGCAACAAATAACCTGCTCAGACCCCAACCAAGGAGCATCAAAAGTCGTGCTATAAATTCTCAGACAACCCAAAGATTCCTTGATGCCCTTCCAGACTCCCTCTGCCTACCCAAGGACGTCAGAGGACAAAAATCAGTTAACCACCTGACTGAGGAACTCAATTTAACCTTCTGCAATACCCCAGATGCAGAGCCCTCACTGCTGCTCGATCATCCTATTTTTCCAACTTAACTGAGGAAAAAAAGAACAATCCTAAACTTATTTTTGATACTGTCACAATGCTAACTAAAAAGCAGCATTCCCCAAGAGAGAATGGCTTTCACTACAGCAGTAATAAATTCATGAACTTCTTTGAGGAAAATAAAATGACGGACAAATTACGGACTCCTCTTTAAATCTGCGTATTCCTCCAAAGCTCAGCTGTCCTGAGTCTGCACAACTCTGCCAGGACCTAGGATCAAGGGAGACACTCAAGTGTTTTAGTACTATATCTCTTGACACATTGATGAAAATAATCATGGCCTCTAAACTTCAAGCTGCATACCGGACCCTATTCCAACTAAACTACTGAAAGACCTGCTTCCTGTGCTTGGCCTCCTATGTGGAACATAATAAACGGCTCTCTATCCACCGGATGTGTACCAAACTCACTAAAAGTGGCAGTAATAAAGCCTCTCTTGAAAAAGCCAAACCTTGACCCAGAAAATATAAAACTATCTGGCCGATCTTGAATCTCATTCCGTTTCAAAACTTTCGAAAAAGTGTTGTGCAGCAACTCACGCCTTCCTGAAGACAAACAATGATATGAAAGCTGCAGTCTGTTTTAGACCATCAGATAACTGGAGACTGCATTGGTGAAGTGGTAAATTACTTTCATGCGTGTCAGAACCGAGGCTCTGATCTGTCCTTGTCTCCTAGACGTCTAGTGCTGATTTGATATCATCAATTCCAAACCACATTCTTTTGGAGAGATTGGAAAACCCAAATGGTCTATCACGGACAAGTTCTGGCCTAGTTTCAGATCTTATCGTCGGAAAGATATCAGTTTGTCCTTTCAATGGTTTCGCTCTGACAAATCAATGTACATTTTGTGTGTCCTCAAGGTTCCTGTTCTAGACCCACTATTGTTTTCACTATATATTTTACCTCTTGGTGATGTCATTCGAAAACATAATGTAACTTTCCCCTCTATCGCGGATTACACACAGCTGTAACATTCAATGAAACCATGGTGAAGCCCCAAACGTGCCCTGCGCTGAAAACTGGGAGTTGTCAGACATAAGGAGTGATGGCTTGCAACTTTCTACTTTATAAAAATTCCCGACAAAACAGATGATCTTGTTCTAGGTCCCAAAAACAAAGAGATCTCTGTTAATCTGACACATTAATCATTGATGGTTGTACAGTCATCTCAAATAAAACTTGAAGACCTCGGCGTACTACCGTTCCCTGATCTCTCTTTGACGGAAATATCAGACTGTTCAAAGGACAGCTTTTTCCATCTATGTAACATTGCAAAAAATCAGAAACTTTGTCCAAAAATTATGCAGAAAAATGACCATGCTTTGTACTTTAGGTTGGACTACTGCAATGCTCTACTTCCGGCTACCGCGGATAAAGCATAAAAACTTCAGTTGTAGTAAATACGGCTGCTAGATCTGACTAGAACCCCAAAAAATTATCAATACCCAGTGCTAGCCTCCCTATACTGGCTTCCCTGTTAACAGCAAAGGCTGATTTCAAGGTTTTACTGCTTAACCTACAGAAGCAGTACATGGGCTCGCTCCTACCTATCTTTCCATTTCTGCGGCAACATACATACACGTATGCTACGTTCACAATGTCCCTAGATTTCTAAGCAAACAGCAAAGAGCAGGGCTTTCCCTATAGAGCTCAATTCTTTATGAACATGTCCTGCCTACCCATGTGAAGATGCAGACTCTGTCCTCAACGTTAAAGCTTACTGAAGCTCATCTCTCAGTAGGTCATATGATTGAGTGTAGTCCCCAGAGTGTGAAGGTGAACAGAAAAGCTCTGAGCAACGAACCGCCCTTGCGTCTCTGCCTGGCCGTGGCCCCTCATCTCCACTTGATTCTCTGCCTCTAACCCTATTAGGGGCTGAGTCACTGGCTTACTGGTGTCTTTCATGCCTCCCTAGGAGGGTGTGTCACTGAGTGGGTTGAGCACTGACGTGTCCCATGTCGGTTGGCACCCCCCTGGGATTGTGCCTGGCGAAAATCTTTGGGGCTATACTCGCCTTGTTCAGGATGGTAACGTTGGTGTTGGAAATACCCGTAATAGTGGGTGGGGCTGTGCTTTGGCAAAGTGGGTGGGTTTATATCCTGCCTGTTTGCCCTGTCCGGGGTATCATCGATGGGCCACAGTGTCTCCTACCCCTCTATCTCAGCGTTCCAGTATTTGCTGCAGTAGTTTGTGTCGGGGCTGGGGTCAGTCCTGTATATCTGAGTTATTTCTCCTGTCTTATCCGGAGTCCGTGTAATTTAAGTATCTCCTCTAATATCCTCTCTCTGAGAGGAGACCTGAGCCCTAGCTCATGCCTCAGGACGACCTGCATGATGACTCCTTGCTCCCCAGTCCATCCTGGCCGTTCTGCTGCTCCAGTTTCAACTGTTCTGCCTGCGGGCTATGAGAACCCTGACACCTGTCCACCGACGTGCTACCTGTCCCAAACTCTGTTTTCAACTCTCTAAAACAGCAGCGACGCGGTAGAATACTCTCAATGAATCGCTATGAAAAGCAATCTGACTTTACTCCTGAGGCGCTCACCCCTCGACAACTACTTGATTATTATTATTTAACATGCTGGTCATTTATGAACATTTGAAGCATGTCGGCATGTTCTGTGTATAATCTCCCACCCGGCACAGCCAGAAGAGGACTGGCCACCCCTCAATAGCCTGGGTTCTCTCTAGGTTTCTTCCTATGTTTTGGGCCTTTCTAGGGAGTTTTTCTAAGCCACTGTGCTTCTACACCTGGCATTGCTTGCTGTTTGGGGTTTTAGGCTGGTTTCTGTGAGGAACTTTGAGATATCAGCTGATGTAAGAAGGGCTTTATACAATACATTTGATTTGGATATTCTCATACAACCTTTCTTTTCTACGAGAGTAGAATAAGGACTGCAGATTGACATCACAGTCAAAACCACAATGAAGAGCAGGAAAGAAATGGTTTACTATTATAGAACAGGTGATTGAATCTAGATACATGTTCCTATTATAGAACAGGTGAGAATATAGAGAATGTTACTAATTATAGAACAGGTTGATGAATATAGCGAAATGTTACTATTATAGAAGCAGTGCATCGAATATACGAGAAGATGTTACTATGTATAGAACAGTTGGATGTAATATAAGAGAAATGTTACTATTATAAGAACAGGTGATGAAATATCCCTGGTCGCCGTGTGGCCAGGTTGGCTAGAGCATGGGGCGCTTGCAACGCAGGGTTTTGTGGGTTCATTCCCCATCGGGGGGACCAGGATGAATATGTATGAAACTTTTCCAATTTGTAAGTGCTTGGATAAAGAGCGTCTGCCTAATGACTTAAATGTAAATGTATTAGGTAGATAAATGTTACTATTATAGAAACAGGTGATGAATCTAGAGAAATGTTTACTATTTATAGACGGTGATGAAATATAGAGAAATGTTACTATGTAGATAGAACAGGTGATGATATAGAGAAATGTTACTATTATAGAACAGGTGATGATATGAGAAATGTTTACTATTATAGAAAGGTTGATGAATAAATGATACTATTATAGAACAGGGTGATGAAATAGAGAAATGTTCCTATTATAGAAACAGGTGAATGAATATAGAGAAATGTTACTCACCTCCACCTTGTCCGAGGCTACAGTATACAAAGTGTAAACTCAAACAGCACTGAAACACACCGAGAGAACTTATCACTCTGGTACATGAATGTAAACACTGAAACACACAGAGAGAACTATCACTATGGTACATGATTGTAAACACTGAAACACACAGAGAGAACTATCACTATGTACATGATGTAACACTGAAACCACAACGAGAGAACTATCACTATGGTACATGATGTAAAGCACTGAAACACACAGAGAGAACTATCACTATGGTACATGATGTAAACACTGAAACACACAGAGAGAACTATCACTATGGTTACATGATGTAAAACTGAAACACACAGAGAGAACTATCAATATGGTCATGATGTACACACTGAACACACAGAGAGAACTATCAACTATGGTCCATGATGTAAACACTGACACACAGAGAGAACNCAAAAATAATGACCGACCAAAAGTCCTTCCCACAACTGAGAACAGTGGAAAGACTTCCTCCCTGGTTATTCTCTGATGTTTCTTTAGGTCTACTGCCGGCCTGAAAAGCCTTCCCACATTGGAGCATGGGTGGGGCTTCTCTCCATTTTATTCTCTCAGGTGACTCTGAAAGGCTTCCTTCCAATTTAAAACCTTTTTCCCACAATTGAGAGCAGTGGTGAGGCTTTCTTTCCTGTGTGAGTTAGCTGGTGTCTCTTCAAAAAGTGATGAACTGGACTGAAATCCTTCCCACAGCTGGAGCAGTTGAAAGGCTTTTCTCCTGTGCTGAGAGTAGCTGTGTCTCTGTAGGACTGTCCTGTTTGACTTGAAAAAAAAAAAATCTTTCCCACCTGATTCAACAGCTGGTATGGCTTTCCCCTGTGTGTATTCTCTGAGTTTCTTTAGTGTCTCTTAACCACTGAAGGCTTTTACCAATTGGGAGCAGTAAAGGCTTCTCTCCTGTATTGTATTTTCTGGTGCTCCTTTAGAGTTGCTTATACTTGAAGGCTTCTTCCCACACTCAGGAGCAGTGGTAAAGGCTTCTCTCCTGTGTTATTCGTATTGGTGTTGTCTTTAGGTTCGGTCTGTTCTGAAACTGACAGCTCTTTCCACACTGGGAGCAGTGGAAAGGTTTTCCCCCTGTGTGTATTTCTGGTGTCTCTTCAAATTGAATGACCAACGAAAGTCTTCCTAACGACTGGAAGCAGTGGTACGATTTCTTTCCTTGTGAGTAAGCTGTTGCATCTTCAAGCTGCTTGGTGTCTCTGAAATCTCTTCCCACATTGACCACACGGGTATGTCTTCTTTATTTGAGACTTTGTTCGGTGTGGATTTTGAGTGAATCGGGAAACAAAAATAAAACTCGGCCCTTCTGCCAATTTTCTGAAAAACAGGGGCTGGGGCCTACCAAAGGTGGTGTCTTCTCAACTCCTCTGGCTCATAGAAAACTAGTGAAGCAGTCCATGCAGTTTGGTGAATGTTTCTGTCTTGAGTTCCTCCGTCTGTGTTGGTTTATGGTCTTCCTGATGCTGTGGAACTGGGCTCACTGTCTGAACCTGGGTTGAGCTCTCTCCTTGGGAATATGAACAAGATATGGGGTTAGAATCAGGAACAGAGCATTAAAAAAAAGGTAAACAACATTGTGAAGATAAATACACAACGCAGAGACAGGGACGAGAGGTCAAACATATACTAAAGGTTAGAGGACAAATTCAATAGAGCATTAACGATCAATAGGACTTATCAATGGAATAGTTGGTTTCAGTTCAACATCTGTTAGGAATGTCAGTCTTGAAACATAGCTACGTGTGGCACGTTCTCATTGGTCCAACCTGAAATAGGATACTTGTTATTTGCCCATTGGCTAAATGTCAACCACAGGCTAGGGCTGGGTTTAAAGTGCATCCTGTCCTTATTCTGTGGAGAGAAATCACTGGAGAGAATCTCACTGAGGACAGGGGAGAATGAACATCTACCTCCCCGCACGGCTTTGTCCTCTTTGAATGAGAATAAACCTATTGCCCTCCCTGATTTGCTTTGGTTTGTGTTATTGAAGAGTAACATCAACTGCTAACAGGGGGTTAAAAGACTTTGATGCAAGCAGACACACAAATAGAGTTTTGGAATCCCCTGGCCACCAAGGCACCAACCTCTCTACTCCACACCTGAACTTACCTGGTCACTGATATACTCTACTTCTTTAGCTCCTAGATGTTGAGCAGCTTCTTTCTTGTTCTCTTCTGCTTTCACTAATCTTTCCTCCACCTCTTCTTTGATGCTATACCCTCCTCCTCTTCGACTGTTCTCTCATGCTCTTCTTTGACTCCTTCTCTCCTCAACCTCGCTCTTTGACTGCTCTCTGATCCACCTCTTTTACTTGTATCTCCTCCTCGAGTCTCTCCTCCTCCTCTTTGACAATCACATTAAGTTCCAGTGTTTGACTGCAGTCTCAGCTTCACGTGAGACCATCTCTGGACCCTGCTGTGAGCTTCTCTGTGGCTGGAACACCACATACAGACCTGGGGACTCTGTGGACTTGAGTTCAGACATGGAAGTCTAGAGATGGATCCAAAAGAAGAAGCACAACACGTGAAAAGGTGATTTTCACAAAATCCATTATAAAGGGATAAACCATGCAAATATATGTACTAGGAATCTCTGCTTTAAAATGTATCTAGCAAGCTAACGTTGCCAGGCGAAGGCAATGTATCTTTAATACCTACTTGTGTGAACATGAACAACAAGTGAGCAACAATAATGGATTGGTGGTTTCACTTCAAATTAAAAGTCCCCAAAGGAACTGATGCCAAACATGCAAATAGTTAATCCTGCCACAATATGAACAAAATAATGCTCAACAAGTTTGGAATGTTGTATTATAAATTCAACAGAATATTTTGTTAATTTGACCTCCCCAAAATCTGTTGAAATCACAATGTGAACGTATAGACTTCAACATCTGCATTGGTGGCATAGCCACTTTTCTTGCAATGTACAGCCTTACTATGATCTGCGTCCATGAAATGGTGTGACACCAACAGATTAAATCTGAAGAAATTACACAAATATTAACATCGTAGCTCTAATTGAGGACTTAATTGTGGAAATCACCTCCCAGTCAGTCTATTGTCGTATTGGACATTTCATATTGCCATGTTAGGACCAGGCTCTTAGTGACGCCTAGCACTGAGATGCAGTGCCTTAGACCACTGCGCCACTCGGGAGCCCAATGACTTGACTTATTCCCTAATAAAAGTTCTGAAACTTTTGTGAAGGTTGGTGAGGTATGGCTAGCATTAGGCTGTCTATGAAGACAGAGCACTTGCGCTCCACTGCTAGCTACATTACACGCAATATAGTTAAAACTGGCAATCAGTAGAAACAATAAGAAAGTGGACTCCACGCCCCTGGTACAGTGAAAAGCGAGGGGTGGGGATGGAGAATGGAACCACTTTCAATTCATGAGAGCGAGCAAAGAATGGAAGGACTGACCATCCACTATATCAAAATTATAGTTTTAACCATGTTTTGAGGCGATACAGTATTTTTGTTCAAACGTTGGCGTAAAACAAGCTTGTATTCTGGGTTCTGATGGATGCAAACAGGTAAACTAAGCTCATATCACATTTCCAAGTTATATCTTCAAGAACCAATGGGGGTATATATATATATATTTTTTTTTCATTTCTAATCCAAGAATAGATATAGCAACTGCTGATAGCCCCATTTAAAGCAAAGAGAACTGAAAAAACCGACATTTAGTTTGTAAGCGCCAAAACATGAACAATGTTACTGAAATGAAGTTAGCCACCTTCGTCTACCTAACAAAACGGCTAGCTAGCCATGCTAACTTACTAGCTGATCAGGGTTGCAAATGGATTTGTCATCTTATAAGATGGAACGATTCACAACTGTCATATATTTGAGAATGCACAATAACAAATAAATGGTGATTCCACAACAAAGCGTCTTGAAAATCAACAAACTTGTTCTGATTGCTAGATTAGCTGCTAATGGCTAGTTAACAAGTTAACACGTAGCTGAGCCTGGTCAATAGGGCTAATTGTTGAGACAACGTTGATCCAGTGGACGTGGACAATAAATACACGACAACTAAATGATGGTTGTTTATTTGAAAACATTATAGAATATGTTAGAAAGCCTGATACTTACCTTGACACTATTTCGAAAGTTGACAGCTCTTGTTTTTGATGTAGCTAGCTAGCTAGAGAAACACCTGTATGAGAACGCGATATGGCTGTTCGCCGCCAGGAGAATACATATTGGGAGTTCTCAAGACCGCCATGCTGCGCTAGATGCGTACAATGGCGCAACTTAATTAAGTCTCTTTATGAATGGATATTATATTTTACCCATTGGTTTGGAAGTAATAGTGATTTTCAATCAAATTGTGAAGCGGCTTGATGTCCTTTTAGCACTTAAATCACGGTTCCACACTGACGAAAGAGAGCAACAATGAAACGTGCATTTCGCCACCTACAGTACAGGTGGATAATAAAGACCCGAAAACAAAAAGAGCGTGGTAAAAAATTGAATCACCACCAAACTATCAATACGAAATGTAATTAAACCAAATCAGCCTGCTTTCTGTTTAAATCAGGTTCCTACACAGGCTCAGAAGGATCCTGTGATGGCGGACATTTCCTGGCGACAGTAGTCCTTGCAGTGCTTCTCCTGTTAAGTCTTGGAGGCCCAAAAACTTCTCGGTTGCAGATTGTGATATCCAGCTTCTTGGACTCTTATGCAGAACAATTAATAACCGTGGCTCTAAAAGCTACAAAATCCACCTCCTTCACAATAAGCGTATCAGATCACTGGATTGACATTTAACATGGCAACTGGTTGTGATGCTCACACCGCCATATCTTCTTCAGAACTGTGGCTTCTGACCCTGTCAACTCCTCACTGCCTCCACATAGGAATTTGCTGTACAGGCCTGATCCTTGACACCTCAACCTCTTTCAGCACCACAGTTGCAACGTTTTACATTCACACCTTCCAACAACATAATTCCTTCCATATGCAAACACTTGACACATGGTGAAACTTTTACACTTCTTGCATCGGGTTTTGCACGAATCTCTCTACAGCATATCTTATATGTCCCAACTTTACATAAGGTGGTAAATACTGCACCAAACATCAATAATTGAGCTTCTTTCCCCCGTTCTCCAGACAGGTCTAGCGATGTGCCATTCACTACTCCCGATCTTTTTGCCTAAGATATTGATTATCAATGGTCCAACGGACACAGAGATAACAGCTTTTACCAGTGCCCTGCTCTGAATATCAAGCTGTTAATTTCATGCGTCGATAATTCTGCGAGCCACAATGTAACTCCTTTTTGCTCTAGATACACATGATATCAACACCATACCACTCCTGGTTACTATGACTACACATAATCAACACCATACCACTCCTGGTTACTAGGACCAGAGCTACTGTAATCAGGCTGGGATAAGACCAGAGCTACTGTAATCAGGCTGGGATAAGGACCAGAGCTCGGTAATCAGGCTGGACAAGGACCAGAGCTACTGTAATCAGGCTGGATAAGGACCAGAGCTACGGTAATCAGGCTGGATAAGGACCAGAGCTACTGGATCAGGGTGGGACAAGGACCAGCTTACTGTAATCAGGCTGGGACAAGGACCAGAGCTACTGTAATCAGGCTGGATAAGGACCAGAGCTACTGTAATTGGGCTGGGACAAGGCCAGATTCACGGTAATCGGGCTGGCTTTGAAGTGCCTGTCCCGAATTGCTCGTGTCGTGTGAATGGGCATATTGGAAGACTCCATGTCAGTAGGGATGGGATTTTGTAAATGTGTTATATTGGTATATTGTATCATGAGAAATGTGTTGCTGAGTGGAAAACGTGAGCTTTGATGATGGTAATTGCTTAATTAATTAGTGTTTGGTATGTTCTGATGGGAGGGTCTCCCCTACAAAAGAGCCTCTCTCTCAGTTCAAAGGAGGGACCAGTTTGGATTGAGCTGTTGATGGGGCAGCATTGGTTTTTAAGCTGTCCCCATAATGTATACTTGGATGCAGTACTGTTGTTTTCCTTCTGGATTCACTATGTAAATAAACACCCAGAAGCACAGAAGTACTTTTGCGGCTGCGCCATCTTTTTTATTTGATAGAGGTTAGGTTTTCACTTTAGCCTTCTGGCCTACTCTACGTGACAATAGCCAACATGCTCCCATTTATCCATCGCCCATTCAATAGCCAACCATGCTCCCATTTATCCATCGCTCATTCAATAGCCAACCATGCTCCCATTTATCCATCGCTCATTCAATAGCCAACCATGCTCCCATTTAATCCATCGCTCATTCAATAGCCAACCATGCTACCATTTATGCTACGCTCATTCAATAGCCAACCATGCTACCATTTTCCTACGCTCATATTCAATAGCCAACCATGCTCCCATTTATCCATCGCTCATTCAATAGCCAACCATGCTCCCATTTATCCATCGCTCATTCAATAGCCAACCATGCTCCATTTATCCATCGCTCATTCAATAGCCAACCATGCTACCATTTATCCATCGCTCATTCAATAGCCAACCATGCTACCATTTATCCTACGCTCATTCAATAGCCAACCATGCTCCCATTTATCCATCGCTCATTCAATAGCCAAACCATGCTCCCATTTACCATCGCTCATTCAATAGCCAACCATGCTACCATTTATCCTACGCTCATTCAATAGCCAACCATGCTCCCTTTATCCATCGCTCATTCAATAGCCAACCATGCTCCATTTATCCATCGCTCATTCAATAGCCAACCAGCTACCATTTATCCATCGCTCATTCAATGCCAACCATGCTACCATTATCCTACGCTCATTCAATAGCCAACCATGCTCCCATTTATCCATCGCTCATTCAATAGCCAACCATGCTACCATTTTCCTACGCTCATTCAATAGCCAACCATGCTCCCATTTATCCATCGCTCATTCAATAGCCAACCATGCTACCATTTATCCATCGCTCATTCAATAGCCAACCATGCTACCATTATCCTACGCTGCTATTCAATAGCCAACCATGCTCCAAAGTAAATGGGTCGGTAGACTATATTTTGACAGTAGACCTATATGGGTAGGCTACAGTATTGCTGAGCGATAGGAGCGCGACATTCTAGTCTATTTAATCTCAGAGCCTATACCAAGGCAGGAGATGGAAACACAATCATGTATCGATAAACAATACTTAACAGCAATTGTCTTTTGCATATAAGTGTTGGCTGTAGGCAGCATTTAGGCTACTATTCAATTCAACAACCAATCAGAAAGTCTTTCCTTACAGCAAATTCAGTTTGGAAACGTCACTGCAAAAGATTTAAACATTCTGCCCACAACTCTACAGAAATGTGCCTCAAATGTTATTTTTAGAACTAGGAACTGTCAGAGGGGGAGGGAGAAGATCACGTTTTTAATTGTATGTTTTAATTGTTCTGTCGCCGACAAATATACTGAGAACAAAAATATAAAACGCAACAGGCAACAATTTCACTGAGTTACAGTTCATATAAGGAAATCAATCAATTGAAATAAAATTAATTAGGCCCTAATCTATGGATTTCACACGACTGGGGAGGGCAGTCATGGGTGGGCATAGGCCCACCCACTGGGGAGCTAGGCCCAGCCAATAAGAAAAAAAAAATCCCCCACAAAATGGTATATTACAGACAGAAATGATGATGCTGGGCCAATTGTGCGCCGCCCTATGGACTCCTGGTCACGGCCGGTTGTGACACAACCTGGGATCGAACCCGGGTCTGTAGTGACACCTCAAGCACTACGACGTCGTGCCTTAGACAACAGCGCCACTCTGGAGGCAATTCACCTAATTTCTTTTAGAAAACAACTTTAACATTTATTTGGTTCAAATAGCACAATCAGATATAAACATGATTTTAGAAAATCACATTGTTAATGTTTTTAGTAGTTCCATATTGTTACAGTTGCTGCACAGTGTTAACATATGGCAACATATACACATTTAAAAATATATAATTTTTGACTTTTGTCTATTTGGGGCCATTTTAAGTGAGAAAAACGAATCCAACAGTTTTTTGCATGGTCTTATTTTAATGCGTGCAGTAAAGGGTTAAAAGTGTAAAGACGTATTTTACTAATTAGGCCCATCAAAAAAAAAAAAATGTACATAGGAGGTCTGTACCGCCAAGTAATAAAATCTACTTTCACACCTGGGTTTGAAGTCGATGCGGCAGAACACTGCCAAGAGGCAGGGATATAGTGGGTCGTTCCACCAATTTGGTCCCGTTTGCGAAGTGCAAAATTGGTTAAAAAAAACGAACATTACGTCATAAAGAGCACATGTTCAACTTCCTAAAAACACGTGTTCCCATCTCAAGAGGTTAAATAAAACAACGGCTGTAGTAAGTGGCGAT
>NW_019946344.1:32033-38268 GCF_002910315.2 Salvelinus sp. IW2-2015 | reverse complement strand
GAGCGTTCCCTGCTGCCACCAGATTCTTCAGCTTTCATCACAACTCTTTCATGAGTTTTATCTAGCATTTCTGTGCGAAATAAGGTTTCTTCATTTGATCCTGTAGCCGGGGTTCAGCAAGAGTAATCAGCCGCTGAAAAACCACGTCAGACACCACTGTGAATGGCTGGTGTCAGTGCAATCATCTATAATTGCTTCACTCCATCTTCTTGGCCTGGTCTGTCCTTGCATTTGCTTGTTTATTAAAAAGTTGCAAGAGGTAGCTGCGCGATGTCTGTGATCCGTGTCTGTGTCACACATTTTCCTTTGTGAAGAATGTTGCATTTGACTTTTTTATCTTTGTCCTTATGGTTTTGGTCCATGGCGTTTCCTTAAGGTGGATCCACAACCGTGGGTCGCGTTATGGGTTGTATTTTAGCCATTCCGACCCCCAATGCTTACATCTTTATCACCAATAAGACACCTTGCTTTCCCTGTGCCCAATTCGATGATAATCCAGCCCACAGGTGCTCTGCTTTTCTTGCCGCTGGAAAACACACACAACACACACACCAGCCTCTCTTGGAGTGACAGGATTACTGAAGAAGGCTGGCTAGGGACACAAATACTCAACTGTTTGAATAATAACAAATTGGTTTAAGTACCGGTGATGATGTTTGAAAACAGAACTGTAATTTCATATATGCAGGAAATCCATTTAATAAATGCATGGATAAGAACCGACGACCAAAGGGTTAGATCATAATCCCCGATGACAACCTTCTGCGCAAAATCTTGAAAAGCGGTTCTTCATGTGATTTATCCATAGGATATTTTTTAAGATTGACTTCAAAGAAGGTCTGTTGTTCGTTAGGCTTACACCCACCTTGCCAATTTTGATAACTGTGTGTAGATTCCACTAGCACAAGGTAACTCTGATCATATTGACTACAAATATAAGCAAGATTTAAAAAAAAAATTGTAGAGTGGATTTATGAAAAACTTATGTTGACATAATGTTACCATATTAGTGAAGATTTACACGTATCAACGCCAAGGCGTTGAGATAGATCAAGACAGTTCTCTGGTGAAGACAAATGGAAACGAGTAAATATACGAAAGGAGACCCCTTTCAAGTTCAGCCACTGAAGTTTATTAGCAGATGCTGATTTTTTTTTCCTCTCTATACCATATTGTTTTTCATGATACCTTGACCTACTTTGGATTGTTTCTTATAGGACTTTTTAAGTAATTGCCAGCTAATCTCTGGGTTGTCCCCACGCGCTGCCTCCCGAATCAGTAAACAGCGCTGTGCTTCAAGCATTGCGAAGAGCTGCTGGTAAACGCAGGAAAGTGCTGTTTGAATGAATGCTTACGAGCCTGCTGCTGCCTGCCACCGCTCAGTCASACTGCTCTATCAAATATCAAATCATAGACTTAATTATAATATAATAAACACACAGAAATAYGAGCCTTAGGTCATTAATATAGTTAAATCCGGAAACTATCATTTCGAAAACAAAAYGTTTTTTCTTTCAGTTCCGTATTTTATCGAAATGGTGGCAACCCTAAGTCTAAATATTGCTATTACATTGCACAATCTTCAATGTTATGTCATAATTATGTAAAATTCTGTCAAATTAGTTCGCAAAGAGCCAGGCAGCCCAAACTGTTGCATATACCCTGACTCTGCGTGCAATGAACGCAAGAGAAGTGACACAATTTCCCTAGTTAATATTGACTGCTAACATGAATTTCTTTTAACTAAATATGCAGTTAAAAAAATATATACTTCTTTGTATTGATTTTAAGAAAGGCATTGATGTTTATGGTWAGGTACATTCGTGCAACGAATGCGCTTGTTAAATCATCACCCGTTTGGCGAAGCAGGCTGTGATTCGATGATAAATTAACAGGCACCGCATTGATTATATGCAATGCAGGACAAGCTTGTTAACCTAGTAATATGATCAACCATGTRTAGTTAACTAGTGATGATGTGAAGATTGATTGTTTTTTATAAGATAAGTTTAATGCTAGCTAGCAACTTACCTTGGCGCCTTGCTGCACTCGCGTAACAGGTGGTCAGCCTGCCACGCAGTTTCCTCATGGAATGCAATGTAATCGGCCATAATCGGTGTCCAAAAATGCAGATGACCGATTGTTATGAAAACTTGAAATCGGCCCTAATTAAATCGGCCATGCCGATTAATCAGTCGACCTCTACTATTTATATTAAAAACCTGATTTATTGGTTTCACAATGTGGTCTATATTAAAGGGCATCTCATTGAACATGTATTTTAATATTGGATAATAATAGTAATAGTGGAACGACCCTGACATTTTAACTGGTGATATTTTAGGGACGATAACCAAGTGAAACTCATCCCACATGGAGAGCAGTGGTAAAGCTTCTCGCCTGTGTGTATTCTCCGATGGCTATTTAGGTATCCTTCCCAATGGAAACTCTTCCCACACTGTTCACAGCTGTATGGTTTCTCCCCTGTGTGTATTCTTTGGTGGTTATTTAGGTGTCCTACTCGATGGAAACTCTTCCCACACTGATCACAGCGGTATGGCTTCTCTCCTGTGTGATATTTCTGGTGTTCATTTTAGCCGTCCTGCCTGACTAAAGCTCTTCCCACATTGGAGCAGTGGTAGGGCTTCTCGCCACTGTGTATTCTCTGATGACTCTGAAAGCTTCCTTTCCAACTAAAACTCTTCCTACAATGAAGAGCTTCTCTTTGTCATTAGCTGGTGCCTCTCATTAAGATGACAGACTGAAACTCTTCCCACACTCAGAGCAGTGAAAAAGCTTCTCTCCTTGTGAATTTGTTGGTGTACCTTTAAATGTGATAACTGATTGAAACTCTTCCCGCATTCAGAGTTGGTGAGGTTCTCTCCTTGTGTGTATTCTCTGATGTTTACTTCGATTTCCTTCATTCACTTGGAACTCTTCCCACAATGAGAAGGCTTCTCACTGTGTGTATTTATGGTGTCTCTTCAAATGTACAGACGAATCAAAGTCTTCCCACACTGGGAGCAGTGGAAAGGCCTTCTTTCCTTTGTGAGTAAGCTGGCGCTGCTTCAAAGACTTGGGTGCTGAAATCTTTGCCACATTGACCACCGTGGTAAGGCTTCTTTGTTTTTGAGAGTCTGTTGTGTGCGTATGAGGTGAGTTGGACAAATAAAACTGCCTCTGCAATCAAACAGGGTGGGGCCTACAAGTGTGTCTTCTCAACTCCTCTGGATCATAGAAACTAGTGAAGCAGTCCATGCAATGGTGATGTTCTGTCTGAGTTCCTCCGTCGTGTGTTGTTTGATTGTTTCCTGATGCTGGGAACTGGGATCACTGTCTGATCCTGGGTTGGTAGCTCTCTCCTGTGGGAAATATGGACAGATATGGGGTTAGAGTCAGAAAGGAAACATTGAAAGGGCTTAGTAGAAGTTACTTTGTAGTGCAAGCAGAAGCACTCAATGATGTTAGGAGATGCCCTGGGCTGCAAGTCAACCCAACCTCTCCTCCGTACTCCACACCTGAATACTTCCTGGTCAGTGTACTATCCTACTTCCTCCCCTCTTCCTCTTAGATCTGGAGGCAGCACTTCCTTGTTCTCCTCTTATTCTCTCTTCTTGACTCCTTCTCCTCCTCCACCTCCTCTTGAACAATCACATGTAAGTTCCAGTGTTTGACTGCAGTCCTCCAGCTTCACTGAGACCCATCTCCTGGACCCCTACTTTGGCTTCTCTGGGGCTGGAAACACACACAGTAAGAACCGGGAAGTCGTTGGTCTTGAGTTGCAGACATAAGCTAGAGATGGGATCCAAAGAGAAGCACAAACAAGTGAAAGGTGAGTTCACTAAATAATAAGGGATATAATGTGCTAAATATTCCATGCATAGGAATTCCTGCTGAATTAAAATGGAACTAGCTAGCTCGCATCTGCTATGGCAACGCAGCTATAGCATGGATATGGTATCTTTAGGCAACTGCTTGGTGACTCTAGTCACTTCATTTCGGGAGTTTATCTTTTAGCTTACTTGACCAGCCGCTGGTCATGATCTCATGTTCAGTACATTACACAGAGAGTCATATCTTTGACTTAACTGACTTAGCCCTTGGTCATGACTCTCAAAACTTTCCAGTCACAGTACACAGAGAGTTATATCTTGTAGCTTTACGTGACAGCCTGGTCGATGGACTCTCGCAGTTCCAGTGACGATAGCACCAGGGGAAAGTCACTACCCCATGACGGAGGTTTCTGAAGGATAATCTTCTCCTCGGGTGGCAAGACAGTGTGACAAGGGTCTGTAGAATTCAGCTCCATGGTACATCGAGTTTCTTAAAATGTACTTGGTAAATGCTCCTTGTTACATCTGTTTGTCCTATGCACTGTAGCTGGCCTGGCCTGCCTTGTTTGCTGAAATCCATTATTATTTAACACACAAGACAAACATAGATATAAGGTTAAGCGTTTCATAAAGTCATTTGGTTTTTTGTAAGTATTGACTTGGGGCGAACGTATGAGTCGGAGCTTGAATGTCCGACGGGCTGGTCGCCCGCTTCAACTCGTTGGTGGAGTTCCTCAAACTCCTTCAGCCAGGGAATCTGTACTGTAGCTGTTACCGCCATGTTTAACCTAACTCTGGTGTTTTTTTTTTGTCGCGCACTGCGTTTGGCTATATCTTAGCCAGTCGCAGTTGTAAATGAGAACTTGTTCTCAACTAGCCTACCTGGTTAACTTCTTATGCTGCAGTGGCAAGTATTGAGTAGCTTAGGAGTGGAAACGGTGGCACAGAGGTGCCCATAGTAAGAAACGTGCCTGTGCTCGTGGCAGATCGCCAGTTGGCTGAGAATATGCATATTGATTATCTTCAGATTGGATAGAACCACGTTGAATTTCGTAAAATGTTTGAATGATGTGGCTGTGAGTAAACAGAACTCATATGCCAGGGCAAAAAACCTGAGGAAAAAATCCCAAAACAGGAAGTGGGAATTCTGAGGCTCGTCGATCGTTTTCAACCAAGATCCCTATTGAATTCACAGACGAGAGTATGGATGAGTTTCATCTTCCTACGGCTCCACTGATGTCAACAATCGGTTGAAACCTTGTCTGATGCCTCTACTAGCTTCTACATGCTTCTACACCTGGCATTGCTGCTTGTTTGGGGTTTAGGCTGGGTTTCTGTACAGCACTTTTGAGATATCAAGCTGATGTAAGAAGGGTATATACATAAATTTGAATTTGATACTGTGAAGGGGGCTGAATGAGACAGGAAATAGTAGTCTCAGGAGTCTTGCATGCGTTCACATGGAGTTTCCATCGCTCATCGCAATTCGTGGGCGTTATCATTTTGTTAAACATCTAGATTGTTCCACATGTTTTGACGTTTTAGACTTGGACATTTCGTCAGCTTTTATGAACGCGCTTTCTGAGTTGTGATTTGTTTACCAAACACGCTGAACAAAAATAGCTATTTGGACAGTAAAAGATGTACATTACCGAAGCACAAAACAAACATTTTCTTGTGGAAGTGGGAGTCCTGAGGAGTGCATTCCAACGAAAGATTCAGAAAGGTAAGTGAAGATTTATAAGTGGCTTTTTTTATCGAGTTTTGTGACTGCACCAATTGGCGGAGATACCTGTATGGCTTGCTGTTTGTGCTGAACGCTGTTTTCAAATGATTGAATATCTTTGTTATGCCGTAAAGCTTTTGAAATCTGACACAGCGGTTTGCCATTAAGAATAAGTGGTATCTTTATTCTATGTAAAAATGCATTCTTTCATCAAAGTTATGATGAGTATTATCTGTATTGGACGTGCTCTGTGCAATTTCTCCGGCGATATGTTTGGAGCATTTCTGGAAGTCTGGCGCCATGTAAAGATAAGGTTTTTGTATATAAATATATAACGTATCGAAGCAAAACATTGTATTGTGCTACATGAAGTCCTATTGAGTGTCATTGATGGAAGATCATTAAAGGTTAGTGATTACATTTCTACTATTTCTACTTTCGTGACTCCTGTATTTGGCTGAAAAATGGACTTGTGAGTCTGGTGATTCGGTGACCTTAACATCATCGTTGTGGTGCTTTCGCTGAAAAGCCCTATTTGAATGGACACTTTGGTGGGTGATTACACACCAAGATTACCTTAAAATGGTATAAGATACATGTACCTGGTTTGAAGGAATTTGAATTATGAGATTTCTGTCTGTTTTGAATTTGCCCTGCAACTTTCACTGGCTGGTTG
>NW_019946344.1:29119-31972 GCF_002910315.2 Salvelinus sp. IW2-2015 | reverse complement strand
TAATGTGATATTTCCATTTTTTATGTTTTATAAATGAGCAAAAATATTTTAAAAATGGTTTTGCTTTGTCATTATGGGCTATTGTGTATAGATTTATAAGAAGAAAAAAAACGATTTAATACATTTTAGAATAAGGCTGTAACCTATCATAGGATAATAGCCCCCCCCCCTCTCCCCACCACAAGTTTATGATGGTCGTAAATACCTAAACTCTTTTCCCCACTCGGACAAAATGAATGTTGAAAATCCCTTTGTTACCACAGAGAAAGACTTGCAGTATTTTAACATCAAAAGGTTGAATAATGAAACAAGATTTCTTTATTCCAACTAGTTGTTCGTGGGTACTTAATTAGAAACTAGGAGGGGCAGTTTTCGCTTTTGGCTAAAAAGGCGTACCATTTGAAACTGCCTATTTCTCAGCCCCCGAAACTAGAATATGCATATAATTGTCAGATTAGGATAGAAAACACTCTAAAGTTTCCAAAACTGTAAAAATGTTGTCTGTGAGTTAAACAGAACTGATATTACAGGCTAAAACCTGAGGAAAATCCAAACAGGAAGTGGCCCTGTTCTTGAGACCTCTCTGTTCCCATGCACCCCTATTGCCCATATAAAGGGATATCAACCAGACCTCTTTTTCTATGTCTTCCCTAAGGTGTCAACAGCCTTTAGACATAGTTTCAGGCTTTTATTTTGAAGGATGAGCGTGAACGACCACATTGCGTAAGTGGAGGTGGGGGCTCTCCGAGTGAATTTTGCGCAAAGTAAAACGCAGCCATTGTTTCTCTCGGTCCTAGTGAAAAGCCAAGTGTCCCGGTTGATATATTATCGAATAGATATTTGAAAAACACCCTGAAGTTGGATCATAAACAACGTTTGACATGTTTCTGTGGACATTATGGATATAATTTGGAATTTTTTCCTGCGTTGTCGCGAACGTTCTTTCCGGTGGATTCCTCGGCATAACGCAGCAAACAAACGGAGGTATTTGGATATAAAAAATATCTTTATGGAACAAAAGGAACATTTGCTGTCTAACTGGGAGTCTCGTGAGTGAAACCATCTGAAGATCATCAAAGGTAAACGATTAATTTGATTGTTTTTCTGATTTTCGTGACCAAGTTACCTGACGCTAAGTGTTCTTATTGTTTTGTTCGAGCGATCGATACATTTACACAAATGCAAGAATTGCTTGCGCTGTAAAGCATAATTTCAAAATCTGAGACGACAGATGGATTAACAAAAGGCTAAGCTGTGTTTTGCAATATTGCACTTGTGATTTCATGAAATTATATTTTATTATATACCGTTCGCGCTAGGCTAGGCTACGCTATGCTAGTCAGTGTTTCTGATGACAAATATCCCGGATCCGGGATGGGGAGTCCAGAAAGGTTTTAAGAGGTACCAGCAGGTATCTGGATAATAGCCTCATGAGCTGTCCTAACCAGTTAAGAGGTACCAGCAGGTGTCTGGATAATAACCTCATCAGCTGTCCTAACCAGTTAAGAGGTACCAGCAGGTATAATAACCTCATCAGCTGTCCTAACCAGTTAAGAGGTACCAGCAGGTGTCTGGATAATAACCTCATGAGCTGTCCTAACCAGTTAAGAGGTACCAGCAGGTATAATAGCCTCATCAGCTGTCCTAACCAGTTAAGTGGTACCAGCAGGTGTCTGGATAATAGCCTCATGAGCTGTCTTAACCAGTTAAGAGGAACCAGCAGATATCTTGGTATTAGAACATGCAGCCAATCAGTGGTTCCTGCTTTACTAAGGTGCCGAGCCCCACCTGTTAATCAGTCAAAAAATAAATAATTGCATTAAAAAAGTCAAAACCAAACATGTTCTCATTTTTGTTTTCTTAAGAAAGGCAGCTCCAAAATGCAGGTGTTTCAGGCTAGTTTATAGTACTTTCTGTGGTGGTGGGGCAGCCAGCAGAAAATACAGAACGTAGTTGGTATTGTTCTGTAGTTGCGTCATGATTAGCTAAGTGTTCTGTCACTCATTGAGACACTATGTCACCACTAAATCTACAGGGAGAGCTGTAAAATTCAAGCCCATTGGGTGCTGCCATAGAGTTACATTAGAAGTGTCCATCCAAAAGGCTCAAGGTCATTGGCCACAGATAAAATGAACATCACGTTATATCTACCGTGGCTTTGATTGGACTGATCATATCAACATCCTACTTTCAAAATCGTTGCAAAGCAAATCACTAGCCTGCTATTCAGTGGAGAGGGTGTGTGGTCCAAGTCTTTTCCAAGTTTAAAAGGATAAACATTCACCTGCAACACTATGGACCAGAAAAGGTTGAATACATTGGCCATGCTGTGACTTCTGCTGCGTTCAAAACAACTGGAAACTGGGAAATCTCAGACTTCAGTGTGTTCAAGACAACTGGGAACTCGGAAGAAAAACTAGCTCCGACAGAGAAAAAACGTCTTGAATGGTCATCCAACTCTAAATTCCAAGTCGGAAACTCTGGCCTTTTTCTAGAGCTCCGACCTGAAGATCAATGATGCCATTTTCCAACTTAGCTTTTTTCAGAGTTCCAAGTTGTCTTGAAAGCACCATACATTCAGAGAATGCCAGACTTTGATGTCAAAGTTTGATGTCAAAATTTGCCCAGAAGAACCGCTGCGCCACCCCACCCTACACAACCCTTATTTTAAGTGTTTCTACAAAAAATATACGGTGGAAAAACTATTGGAACCATTTCCCTGTTTGACCGCTAGGTGTTATGGGTATTATGACACCTCCACTGTGGGTCTCTATAAATCTATTGGAACCAATTCCCTGTTTGACCACTAGGTATTATGGGTATTATGACACCTCCACTGTGGGGCTCTATAAA
>NW_019946344.1:13657-23213 GCF_002910315.2 Salvelinus sp. IW2-2015 | reverse complement strand
AGTTTTATGGGTACTATAACACCTCCACTGTGGTGCTCTATAGCGCAAATGAAACGGGAGAATCTAGAGAATGTAAGAATATTAGTTTCATCTTGCTTGTGATGTAACAATATTCGCCTGTGATGTTCAGCCCCAAAATGAAAAAAAACCTAAATAATTTAATAGAATTTAACTAAGACCACTTTCTCTTGGTCACAGACGGACAACATCACTTTGTGTTTACAGCTGAAGTTGTAATGAGTCTGCACACATATAAATGTCTCTGCACCGCTCAGTTGACGTTTAGGAGAAAATATCAGACACTAAAATCTATGAATCTTAGAAAAGTAATATTTTACACATGAAGTACCCAGAATGCTTAATTTCTGATGAAAAAACACAAATGTGAAAAATGTATGGATATAGCGTTTTGGATATAAGCTCTCATAAATTCTTAAACAAAATTGTAATCTCACCTCTTAGCTTTGGTGTCATGTTCCCCAGAGAGACTCATTTAGAGGCGGGCCCCCTCCTCTCTCTCCCCAGAGAGACTCATTTTAGAGGCAGGGTCCCCCTCCTCTCTCTCCCCAGAGAGACTCATTTTAGAGGCAGGGCCCCCCTCCTCTCTCCCCAGAGAGACTCATTTTAGAGGCATGGCCCCCCTCCTCTCTCTCCCCAGAGAGACTCATTTTCGAGCATTGACCCCTAAACAGAGATCCAACATGTCATTGAACTATAATACATGAAAAATATACAAATTGTAAAATATCCACAATATACGAATACATGAACAACATGTTATTGAATTTGACTTGCCAACGCCCAGTTAGCGCCATTTTGTATGATTGAACTGTCACGTAGCTGTCCCAGGTGAAATGGACTGTTAGATCTGAGTGTTTTACTTTCATTCACTATACTAAAATTACACCATACATTTAATTTCTCTACACACTTTACAATAATCCCTGGGAAAAGTCTTACCTTGTAGTCTGAATTCACAACCAGAACGTGTCAAGTAAGTTATATATTTTCTGTTCTGCTGAGAGAGCACCTTTCTGATGACAAGTGGCTCTGTATCTACAACATTCTACCAACATCCTACATGAATAATCCCTGGTAGGATCCTTACTACTATCCCAACTTCAACATTCTACCAACATCATACATGAATAATCCCTGGTAGGATCCTTACTACTATCCCAATTTCAACATTCTACCAACATCCTACATGAATAATCCCTGGTAGGATCCTTACCTTGCAGCCTGAATTCAAAACCAGAACGTATCAAGTCAGTGAGATTTTCCTTTGTGTTGAGACAGAAACCTTGGGAACGGTTTATTCACCTCCCCAATGTCAGGAAACTTTGTGTAATATTTGTTACTGATTAATGAAGGATTCCATCAGTTCTGTTAAAGTTTAGTGGCACTGACCCCATGTCAGCATCATCAGAAACCCAGTTGAACCTGTTTACCAGAAAAGCCTTGGGTTTCCAATAACATCTCTGTAGCTCCTCCTTTCCTGCAGTCAGATTACCTAGTGACCTCATAGCTGGACATGTTATTCAATATTTGTACTCATTATACTGGATGTCCTTTCCTGCAGTCAGATTAACGCTTAGTGACCTCATGTGGAATGGTTTATTCATATTTTATCATTATTACCCGTCGGAGTCCTTTCCTGCAGTCCAGATTTTATTCCCAGTGACCTCAATAGCTTGACGCTGACTTTATTGTGTGTGGAGTATTCTCATGACTTGACGTCCTATCATATATTTTAGCGTCACTGCTGCGATGTCCTTTGTCTTGGTGTCAGTCACCGGGAATTCACTCGTGGCTGATGACGGATGTGGATGGATTCTCATTACTTGGTCGAATAGATTAAGTTACTTCGGAGGTGTTGAATGGATTACTGCGTGCGAAGTGAGGAGTCAGCTCATTATTTCTATAGTCTTAGTCGTATTTGATCCTTGGCTGACCATTTCTCGCTGCAGTTCCATATATATATCCGGATGTTTGTATTGATGACGCTTCATTTTCAGTAGTGGTTGGGAGGATATTGGTTATGTTTCAGTTCCCGGTTAGTGAGGTTGCGCGTCATTGACAGCATGGTGTAGGAGAGGTCTGCGTGTTCGGCAGCAGAGTTGAGGACTGGTAGTATAGCGCGACAGTGGGTAGTTGGACGCTGAATTTCAGTATGTGGAAGAGTAGAATTGATGGTATCTCATAGGAGATTTGTCTATAAGTATCTCAATTAATTACTGTGAGTTCACACTTTCCTGCACCAGTTCTAGAGTTACCTGCATAGTGGGTATGATCCGTTCTTTAATAAGATGGCTAATTGGTTGTTGAGTTCTGCGTAGTATCTTTGATGCCGTGTGCAGCAAGGTTATTTACACATGCATATTGAGTCCACTTCCTACCGTTGCTCACGATATCAGATATAAAACCAATATGTGCCAACTACACCGTTCACAATATGGTGGAATGTTATTCATATTGTATCATTATTACCTGGAGTCCTTTCCTGCAGTCAGATTACCTAGTGACCTCATGGTGGAATGTTATCATATTTATCATTATTACCTGGAGTCCTTCCTGCAGTCAGATTACCTAGTGACCTCATAGTGGAATGTTATTCATATTTTATCATTATTACCTGGAGTCCTTTCCTGCAGTCAGATTACCTAGTGACCTCATGGTGGAATGTTATTCATATTGTATATTTTACCTGGAGTCCTTTCCTGCAGTCAGATTACCTAGTGACCTCATGGTGGAATGTTATTCATATTTACATTATTCCTGGAGTCCTTTCCTGCAGTCGATTACCTAGTGGCTCATAGTTGGAATGTTATTATCATTTTAATAATTTAATAATTCATTAACATAATATCTTTTAGGGCGAAAATCCGGTGTGTCTCTCCAAATGGTTTTGTTATAATTCAGTCAACTGTGAATGTAATTAAAGTTTTCATATTGGGAATGAAAAACCTTTCATAATCTGACATTGGTAAGGTGTCTTCTTGTTTTTGCCACACAGAGGTGTGTGGCTGTATCTTCCAAAGTAGATTTTGTTTAAGTACTTCCAACCAAACATGTGTGCCATGATCAGTCACTTGATTTCAAAGGTTTATCATTAAAACATACCGTATGAACACAGGGTCTCCAGGAAGTGATTCAGCTGAGTCCTATCCCAAGTGGCAATACGCTATTCCTATATGTGCACTAACTTAGAGACCAGAGCTATATGGCACACCCTATTCCCTAATATATTGCAACTAAACTGGAACCCCAAGAGTCCTATGGCAGACCTATGTCCCTATATAGTGCACTACTTGAACCAGAGTATATGGCACCCCTATTCCCTATATAGTGCACTACTTGACCGAAGCCAATTAGTAATGCACTATAGAGTTGGCAGTCTTCTTTGGGCAGGCCGCTGGTCATCCTGCCCTCAGGACCACCTACACACACCGAGTCACAGACGCGCATGATCATCCAAGGACAAACCCACCACCCCCACCACCTCTTCAAACGGCCAACTTGTGAGTTCCCTGTTCCACCCGCTATCATCCAGAAGGCGAGGTCAGGTACAGGTGCATCAAAGCAGGGACCGAGAGACGAAAAGACTGAAAAAGCAGCTTCTATCTCAAAGAGACCATCAGACCCTGTTTAAACAGCCCACCACTAACATTGAGTGGCTGCTGGCCAACATACCGACTCAGAATCTCTAAGCACATTAAAATTAATTAATATTGGATGTAAATAAATGTACACTAGACACTTAAACAATGCCCCACTTTATATATGTTTACATACGCCGCTGCATTACTCCATCTCATATGTAATGAATACTGTACTCTAATACCTCTACCTGTATCTTGTCTATCCGTGCGTCCATCGCTCATCTATATATGTTATTTTTACATATTCTTATTCATTCCTTTACACTTGTGTGTATAAAAAGGTAGTTTGTTGTGAAAATGTTAGATACTTGTTAGATTTCCTGCACCAGTCGGATAACTAAGAAGCACAAGCATTTCACTAACACTGCGCAGTAACAGACTCTGCTAAACCATGTGTAAATGTACATAAAATTTGAATTTGATAAATAAGGGCAATGTCACACAGATCAAGAACACAAGGTACATACAATTTTTTTTTATAGAGATCCTGCAATCGTGGAGGGTAAATACCTGGTATGTTAATCGTAAAAAAAATGGCCCTGATTCAACTCCTTAGTTCTATCAGTTTACTCTACTTACTGATGGATGCTGCTCTCCTGAAGGATTTTAAAATCAAATTGAGCAAAACATATTTCACGTTTATCTGGGCCCTATAAACCCAGACCAAAATAAAAACAGCCTATTATATAGATGAATATGAATCTGCGGTGGGTTGAGATTACTAAATTTAACGAACTAAACCTCCATCTAATAGCTTCAACAGTTTATATTGAACCCGTAAATGGTTCCCAGTAAATTAATAACAAAAGCCATCCATAATGTTAAAATGACCTTTTTTGTCTTTGTGCAGATTTGCCATGTCTCATTTTCAATTAATTGAGAATTAATACACGCCTGTCAAAAACAATAAAGGAACACTTTAAAAACACAATGTTAACTCCAAGTCAATCAACACTTCTTGAAATCAAACTGATCCAGCTTAGAAGCAACACTGATTTGACAATAAATTTCACATGCCTGTTGTGCAAATGAATAGACAAAAGGTGGAATATACTAGCCAATTAGCAAGACACCCCCAAAAAAAGGAGTGATTTCTGAGGTGTGAGCCACAGAGCACATTCTCAGTTCCTATGCTTCCTGGCTGATTTGTTGGTCACTTTTGGAATGCTGGCGGGTGTCTCAACTCTAGTTGGTAGCATGAGACGAGTTCTACAACCCACATTCAAGTCGCTCAGTAGTGCAGTTCATCAGAAGATGGCACATCAATGCGAGCTGGTGGCAAAAAGGCTTTTGCTGTGTCTGTCAGCGTTAAGTGTCCAGAGCATGGAGGCGCTACCAGGAAGACACGGCGAGTCATCAGAGGACGTGTAGGAGGCGCGTAGTGAAGGCAACAAACCCAGGCAGGCAGGACCGCTACCTCCGCCTTTGACGCAAAAGTATCTTCTTTAAACCAGCATTGCAGAGCTGGCTACAATTTTAATTTCACCCCCCTGAAAAGATATAGACAAATATTACAACAAATATTATGGCTGAACTCAAATGTGCTGGTTGATAAAATACCTGTATTTATGGGAAAGATGTTTGAAAAAGGTATTTTGTTCTTAAATTATATTGTAAATTGTAATGGTAGAGTTATGGAGTTATCAGAATTGTACGGGAAGGTCTGTTCAATCCAAGAGTACAACCAATTGATTACAGCATTACCCCCCAAAATAGAGGAGGTATTGAACTGGTCTGTCTGCCAAATATAAAGGATCAAAACTGGCAGAGGAATAACAATGTCATAAATAGGAAAGTATACCAGTTTCATTTGAGGACCAGGATGTTGACAAAATATAGTTGGGAAGAGATTTTTGATGTACCGATTCCATGGTAAAGGGTGTATGAGTTAATATATTAAACAACGCAAGATTCAAGACTTCATGCTTTTAGGCTAAAATTATTATATAGAATTCTTGCCAACAACAAAATGTTGAATACTTGGGGCATAAAATCATGGAAGCTCTGCAGATTTTGTTGTGAGGATACAGAATCAATAGACCATTTATTTTGGTATTGCCCTCAGGTAGCCTGTTTCTGGTCTCAGGTTCAGGAATGGCTGAAAATGCAGAGTGTTGATCTAAAATTGACCCTAGAAATAGTACTGTTGGGAGATCTGGAGACCGGGTCAGTCATTTACTAATATACTAATAGTCTTAGTAAAAGTATTTATCTTCAACACGCAATCTGTAGATTCTATTCAATTAGATAGATTGAAATTGTACGTTAAACATCATAGCATAGTTGAAAGATATGTGTTGCGTAGAAACAGGAAGTGGGTGGCCAGCAGAGATAGATGGGAGGGGCTGAGGGAAGCTGAGGGTTGGGATGTGGAATTGGAGACAAGTGGGAGTGGAGTTGCTGTGTGAGAGAGAGAATGATGGTCAAAGGAAGAAAAATGTCCAAATAAAACATAATAAAAGTACATTTGAATGACACTAGGTGGCAGTGTTTTTCAACTAATGCCGGTTTGCCTGAGACTGATGCCGTGCAGGTGTTTGTACACATGCATATACACACACTCTCATTCAAATAAACAAATACAAGAACACACACGTACATGTAATAGTGCCAGACATGCACACTAACATATACAGTTGGCATTGCTGTTATGATTTCAGTTGTCCTTGATGTCCTTTGTTTTAAATGTATTATTATTATTATTATATTTTTGCATTGTTGTTTTCTGTTTTCTGTCTTTTCCTTTTGTCTCATTAGTTCTCTTGGTTGTTGGTGCATTGGGGGGTTCTTGGTTGTTGGTGCATTGGGGGGTTCTTGGTTGTTGGTGCATTGGGGGGTTCTTGGTGTGTGAGGTGTCTTACTACTACTATCAAACAGTGTTCAGTCCTTTCTTACAACAGAGCCATCCTTATGTGTGAGGGTGGTCTACTACTACTATCAAACATGTATCATGTCTTTCTACAATGAGACGCAATCCTTATGTGTGAGGGTGGTCTCACCGCTCCTACTACTATATCAAGACATGTATCAGTCCATTTCGTACACAAGAAAGCCATCCTCATGTGTGAGGGTGTCTACTAACTATATCAAACATGTATCAGATCGTTCCGACAACAGAGCCTCCTTGGGATGTCTCCTGAGGTTGTCGTACTCACTACTATAAACATGTATCCAGCTCTTTCTATTCATACAGAGCCACATCCTTATGTGTATGGGTGTCTATTATACTCCCAAATCAAGGAATCATGTATCATCCTTTCTGCACAACAGGAGCACATCCTTATAGTGTGAGGGTGTCTAACTTATACTGATCAAACATGTATCAGTCTTTCTGCAACAGAGCCATCCTTATGTGGAGTGTGTCTACTAGTACTATCTAAACATGTATCAGTCTTTCAGAGCCATCCTTATGTGTGAGGGTGTCTACTACTACTATCAAACATGTATTAGTCTTTCTGCAACAGAGCCATCCTTATGTGTGAGGTGTCTACTACTACTATCAAACATGTATCGTTCTTTCAGAGCATCCTTAGTGTGAGAGTGGTCTACTACTACTTATCAAACATGTATTAGTCTTTCAGAGCCATCCTTAGTGGTGAGGGTTCTACTACTGACTATCAACAGTGTATCAGCTTCTTTCAGAGCCATCCTTATGTGTGAGGGTCTACTAACTATCAACCATGTGACAGTCTTTCTCAACAGAGCCATCCTATGTGTGAGGGTGTCTACTACTACTATCAAACATGTATCAGTCTTTCTAAAAGAGCCATCCTTATGTGTGAGGGTGTCTACTATTACTAAAATCAAGTATCAGTCTTTCTGAACAGAGCCATCCTTATGTGTCAGGGTGTCTACTACTGTATCAAACATGTATCAGTCTTTCTGAACAGAGCCATCCTATATGTGTTTGAGGGTGTTACTACTACTATCAAACATGTATCAGTCTTTCACTACAGAGCGCTCCTTATGTGTGGAGGGTGTCTACTACTACTCAATCAACCATGTATCAGTCTTCTTCAACAGAGCCATCCTTATGTGGGAGGGTGTCTACTACTACTATCCAACATGTATCAGTCTTTCTGCAACAGAGACCATCCTTATGTGGTGAGGTTCTACTACTATGCTATCAAACATGTATCAGTCTTCTACAACAGAGCCATCCTTATGTGTGAAGGATGTCTACTACATACTATCAATATCATGTTCGATCATTTCCTACAACAGAGCCATCCTTATGTGTGAGGGTGTCTACTACTACTATCAATACATGTATCAGTCTTTCACACAGGCATCCTTATGTGTGAGGGTGTCTACTACTACTATCAAAACATGTATCAGTCTTTTCAGAGCCTCCTTATGTGTGAGGGTGTCTACTACTACTATAAAACATGTATCAGTCTTTCTGCAACAGAGCCATCACTTATGTGTGAGGGTGTCTACTACTACTATCAAACATGTATCAGTCTTTCTCAACAGGCCATCCTTATTGTGAGGGTTCTACTACTACTATCAAACATGTATCAGTCTTTCGCAACAGAGCCATCCTTACGTGTGAGGGTGTCTACTACTACATAATCAACTGTATCAGTCTTTCAACAGGGCCATCCTTATGTGTGAGTGGTGTCTACTACTACTATCAAACATGTATCAGTCTTTCTACACAGAGCCATGCCTTATGTTGAGGGTGTCTACTACTACTATCAAAACATGTATCAGTCTTTCTAAACAGAGCCATCCTTATGTGTGAGGGTGTCTACTACTACTATCAAACATGTATCAGTCTTTCTGACAACGAGCATCCTTATGTGTGAGGGTGTCTACTACTACTATCAAACATGTATCAGTCTTTTACAAGAGCCATCCTTATGTGTGAGGGTGTCTACTACTACTATCAAACATGTATCAGTCTTTCTATCAACAGAGACATCCTTAGTGTGAGGGTGTCTACTACTACTATCAACATGTCATCAGTCTTTCAGAGCCACTTATGTGTGAGGGTGTCATACTACTTATCTTAAACATGTATCAGTCTCTTCCTGCAACAGAGCATCCTTAAGATTGGAGGGTGTCTACTACTACTATCAAACATGTATCAGTCTTTCAAACAGAGCCATCCTTTATAGCTGTCCGACCATTCCAAGACGGTCCCACAGTTCCATAGCTCCCTCAACCATATGGGACTCTACATTCATAGTGTCCTTCACACCAGACCCCTCCCAGTTCCCCATGTGTCCAACTTCAGACCCACGGTGTGCATGATAGTGCAATAAACATAGTATCTCACTTAGTTCCCCTAGCTGTTTCCTCATGACACAATTCAGAACTCTAACGTTCCCATGCGTCCTCAAACACCATCCAGACCCCCCACAAGTTCCCAATAGCTGTCCCTCAACCATTCCAGACTCCTCCACAGTCCACAATAGCTGTCCCCAACCATTCCAGACCTCCCACAGTTCCGCCATAGCTTGTCCCTCAATCCATTCCAGACTCCTCCCACAGTTCCCACTAGCTGTCCCGTCGACCATTCCAGACTCCTCCAATCAGTTCCCCAATAGTGTCCTAACCAATCCAGACCCCGTCCCACAGTTTCCCCAATAGCTGTCCTTCAACCATTCGCAGACCCCTCCACGTTCCCCAATAGCTGTCCCTCACCATCCAGACTCTCCACAGTTCCCCAAAGCTGTCCCTCAAACCATTCCAGACTCCTCCCACAGTCTCCCCTAATAGCTGTCCCTCAACCATTCCAGACTCCCTCCACAGTTCCGCCAAGCGCTGTCCCTCAACCATTCCAGACCCCTCCCACAGAAGAATCAACAAAAGAAAAATACAATTAATTCCATTCAATCCAAGACCCCCAATGCACCAACAACCAAGAACCCTCAAGCGACCAACTA
>NW_019946344.1:0-11749 GCF_002910315.2 Salvelinus sp. IW2-2015 | reverse complement strand
CCAGACTAACGTCTTTGACTTTGCTAAGTTCCAATCAACCTGATCCGTTCTGTGTTATCATCTATCCTGACTCACTAGTTCCAGATCTAATGTCTTGACTTGTGTCCAATCCAAACTGATCCGTTCTGTGTTATCATCTATCCTGACACACTAGTCCAGATCTAACGTCTTGACTTGTGTCCAATCCAAACTGAACTGTTCTGTGTTATCATCTATCCTGACACAACTAGTCCAGATCTAACGTCTTGACTTGTGTCCAATCCAAACTGATCCGTTCTGTGTTACATCTATCCTGACACACTAGTTCCAGATCAATGTCTTGACTTGTGTCCAATCCAGACTGAACTGTTCTGTGTTATCATCTATCCTGACACACTAGTCCAGATCTAACGTCTTGACTACAATCCAAACTGAACTGTTCTGTGTTTATCATCTATCCTGACACACTAGTTCCAGATCTAACGTCTTGACTTGTGTCCAATCCAAACTGAACTGTTCTGTTGTTACATCTATCCTGACACACTAGTCCAGATCTAACGTCTTGACTTGTGTCCAATCCAAACTGAACTGTTCTGTGTTATCATCTATCCTGACACACTAGTTCCAGATCTTAACGTCTTGACTTGTGTCCAATCCAGACTGAACTATTCTGTGTTATCATCTATCCTGACACACTAGTTCCAGATCTTACGTCTTGACTTGTGGTCCAATCCAAACTGAACTGTTTTGTGTTTATCATCTATCCTGACACACTAGTCCAGATCTAACGTCTTGACTTGTGTCCAATCCAAACTGAACTGTTCTGTGTTATCATCTATCCTGACACACTAGTTCAGATCTAACGTCTTGACTTGTGTCCAATCCAAACTGAACTGTTTCTGTGTTATCATCTATCCTGACACACTAGTTCCAGATCTAACGTCTTGACTATAATCCAAACTGAACTGTTCTGTGTTAACATCTATCCTGACACACTAGTTCCAGATCTAACGTCTTGACTTGTGTCCAAAACTGAACTGTTCTGTGTTTTCATCTATCCTGACACACTAGTTCAGATCTAACGTCTTGACTTGTGTCCAATCCAACCTGATCCGTTCTGTGTTATCATCTATCCTGACTCACTAGTTCCAGATCTAATGTCTTGACTTGTGTCCAATCCAAACTGATCTGTTCTGTGTTATCATCTATCCTGACACACTAGTTCAGATTCAACGTCTTGACTACAATCCAAACTGAACTGTTCTGTGTTATCATCTATCCTGACACACTAGTTCCAGATCTAACGTCTTGACTTGTGTCCAAACTGAACTGTTCTGTGTTTCATCTATCCTGACACACTAGTTCAGATCTAACGTCTTGACTTGTGTCCAATCCAAACTGAACTGTTCTGTGTTATCATCTATCTGACACACTAGTCCAGATCTAACGTCTTGACTACATCCAAACTGAACCGTTCTGTGCTGGCATGGTTGGAAATACACTAACTGAGGAAGACAGGATTGATCTGGACCAGCACAGCACCATACGTTTGACACTACAGAGTGGAAATGCACTGACTGATGCAGACAGGATTGATCTGGACCAGCACAGCACCATACGTTGACACTACAGAGTGAAAATACACTGACTGATGAAGACAGGATTGATCTGGACCAGCACAGCACCATACGATGACACTACAGAGTGAAAATACACTGACTGAAGGCAGCAGGAAACATGCTAACCGTGTGAGCCTCTCTCTTGTCCAGCTTTCCCTTGGTCATTGGCTGTTGGCCCAGCTTCCCCTTGGTCATTGGCTGTGTCCCAGCTTTCCTTGGTCATTGGCTGTTTGGCCCAGCTTTCCTTGGTCATTGGCTGTTTGGCCCAGCTTTCCCTTGGTCATTGGCTGTTGTCCAGCTTTCCCTTGGTCATTGGCTGTTTGGCCCAGCTTTCCCTTGGTCATTGGCTGTTTGGCCCAGCTTTCCCTTGGCCATTGGCTGTTGTCCCAGCTTCCCTTGGTCATTGGCTGTTGTCCAGCTTTTCCTGGTCATTGGCTGTTTGGCCCAGCTTTCCCTTGGTCATTGGCTGTTTGGCCCAGCTTTCCCTTGGTCATTGGCTGTTGTCCCAGCTTTCCCTTGGTCATTGGCTGTTTGGCCCAGCTTTCCCTTGGTCATTGGCTGTTGTCCCAGCTTTCCCTTGGTCATTGGCTGTTTGCCCAGCTTTCCCTTGGTCATGGCTGTTTGGCCCAATCTTCTCTCCTGGAAAACATCAGTGTAAAACATGTCATTTCCAACAGGACATTGTAGTTCAGAATAGGTCCATGTGTATGTAAGGTATAGACATACCGTCAGATGTTCTTCATAGGAATTGTCTTCCTCTGATGATCCTGATGCCCTGGTACATAATGATCTCCACTGTTGTCAACGCTGGTTATTGAGTCATCAGTTCGTATCCAAGCAGAGCTCTGGTCAACTGTGTTGAAGAAAAACAAGGATCTTGGAGAACTAGACAGACGACACACAAAGTATTTGGACACCGACAGCATTTTGATAGGTTATGGCTCTGTGCTCCTCTACTTTACATTTTGATTAGTTATGGCTCTGTGCTCCTCTACTTTACATTTTGATTAGTTATGGCTCTGTGCTCCTCTACTTTACATTTTTTTATAATAACAATGAATATGGGATGAAAGTGCAAAACTGTTTGATTTTACAAAACTGATTCACAAGAACTTACAGTGCTGGTGTTGAATGACACTAAACTTATTGTATATACTGTCTGTTCTGATCAACTGTGGTCATCATCCAACACATGGACTATGAACCAGAGGTACTTGGAGCCTCAGAGGTACTGGAGCCTCAGAGGTACTGGCAGCCTCAGAGTACTGCAGCTCAGGTGACTGGCAGCTCAGAGGTATGCCCTTAGAGTACTGGCAGCTTAGAGTACTGCAGCCTCAGAGGTACTGGCAGCCTTAGAGGTACTGGCAGCCTTAGAGTACTGGCAGCCTCAGAGGACTGGAGTCTCAGAGTACTGGTAGCCTCAGAGGTACTGGCAGCCCCAGAGGTACTGCAGACTCAGAGGTACTGGAGTCTCAGAGGTACTGGAGTCTCAGAGTACTGGCAGCCCCAGAGTACTGGCAGACTCAGAGGTACTGGAGTCTCAGAGGTACTGGAGTCCAGAGGTACTGCAGCCCCAGAGGGTACTGGCAGCCTCAGAGGTACTGGCAGCCTCAGAGTACTGGCAGCCTCAGAGGTACTGCAGCCTCAGAGGTTACTGGCAGCCTCAGAGGTACTGGAGCCTCAGAGGTACTGCAGCCTCAGGTACTGGAGCCTCAGAGTACTGGAGCCTCAGAGGTACTGGCAGCCCCAGAGGTACTGGCAGCCTCAGAGGTACTGGCAGCCTCAGATGTACTGGCAGCCTCAGAGGTACTGGAGTCTCAGAGGTACTGGCAGCCCCAGAGGTACTGGCCGCCTCAGAGGTACTGGCATCCTCAGAGGTTAGCAGCCTCAGGTGTCTGACATCTAAGGATACAATAAAATGATATTAGTCATGTGTAAATTCAGCTAGGACATGATAACGATTCAACCATCCCCAGTATCCTCATCTAAACAACTGACCAACCTGAACTTGGGGATTTATCATTTCCGTTTTCAAATCTGGCCTCACAAGTTAAATGATGTTTCTTTAGAGTTTCCATGCATCTTCTTATCCTCTGCAAAGCCTTTGAAAAGGAAGACAAGATACAAGAAGAATAGTTGAGACTTAATAGAATGACAAGATTGGCTCACAACATAGGAGTGACGGGCTGTGGAGACACCAATGACTGTTTATCGATTGACTTAATAGAGGGTCTGTTATCATTGACTAATAAGAGGTGAGTGTGGGACACCAATGACTGTTATCATTGAACTAATTAGAGGGTCTGTTATCATTGACTAATAGAGGGGCTGCTTATCATTGACTAATAGAGGGGTGTTATCATTGACTAAAGGACTGTTAACTAGTGTGTCAGGATAGATGTTAACACAGAACGGTTCAGTTTGGACACAAGTCAAGACATTAGATCTGGAAATAGTGTGTCTGTCACGTTCTGACCTTAGTTCTTTTGTTATTTCTTTGTTTTAGTATGGTCAGGGCGTGAGATGGGTGGGTTATCTATGTTTGTTTTTCTATGTTGGGTTTTGTGTTTGGCCTGATATGGTTCTCAATCAGAGGCAGGTGTTAGTCATTGTCTCTGATTGGGAACCATATTTAGGTAGCCTGTTTTCTGTTGTGTTTGGTGGGTGGTTGTCTTCGACACGGAACTGTTTCGGTTTTCGTTTGTTCAATTTTTGTTTTGTATTTCAGTGTTCAGTTGTTCTATTAAAGTTTCATCATGAACTTTGGTACTCCTCTCTTTCTCCAGACGAAGATCGTTACAGTGTCAGGATAGATGATAACACAGAAGGATTACCACACTTTACATTGTTTTTCTTGAGGGAGGGAACTTGATTTAATAAGTATTGCTTTCATTAGATGGTTTACATTGCAAACAGATTGTTGGGGTTAGATTCCATACAGATTGAGTCTGCCTTGATGTCAGCATTGCACGTCCTTTTCTATGTAGTTATTTAGATGGGATTGTTAGTATAACCTCAACACTCTCTGCAGATACAGCTGTAACCTGGTAGACTTAATACAGAGATGTTCAAGTACTGTATTGAAGTCAAACTTTATTTAATGTAGTCATTCACAATGTCATCTCTTTCCAAAGGTGCCAAAGAAACAACAAGGTATTGGTCGACAAAAGAGTATATAGTACAGTTATATGTAGACAACAGAATAGTACAGTTATATGTAGACAACAGAATAGTACAGGTCTATGTAGACAACAGAATAGTACAGGTCTATGTAGACAACAGAATAGTACAGGTCTATGTAGACAACAGAATAGTACAGGTCTATAAACACAACAGAATAGTACAGGTCTATAAACACAACAGAATAGTACAGGTCTATGTAGACAACAGAATAGTACAGGTCTATAAACACAACAGAATAGTTTCAGATCAGAGATAATAAGTGAATGAGATGCTTCTATCTTGGTGTACCTCTGAGGAATTGGACTAATACTTGATTAATCTCATAGACAGAATGATGAATGTCTCTCCATCTCATCTGTTCGGGAGTTTTGTTCCAGGTGGTTCACTTTTTGGGAGTGTATAGGTCCAAGATCAGAACCCTGACTTTGATGTTTACAAGAAAAATAAAAAGCACTTTTCTAACCTCCTTAAATCTTTACTTGGATATATTGACTCCATTAGTGGGAATTGGTTGTTCCTAGTTTTAAAATACTTAAGAAGAACTTGACTACAGCCGGTGAGTGTGTAACGTCGTTCTCCTCCTCGATGAAACAAATCAGTGGAAGAACATGTCGATAAGGACATTGTAATATAAGGATAGGTCATGTGTATGGCAAGAGGGTAAGAAGGCTACAAACCGGTCAGACTTGGATTCATAGAAATTGCCTTCCTATCTGCATGATCCCTGGAGACCTCGCGCGAAATATAACACATCTTCTCACTCACTGCACTTGTCAAATAACGGGTTATTGCAGTTCATCAGAGTCTTAGTAGTCCAAGCATTAAGCTTTGGTCATCTTATTGCAGAGAGAAAAGGATATTGGACACTAGACAGAAGTATTAGACAAGCTTGGCACATATCTCTGATTAGATTTATGGCTGTGCTCACTCTACTTACATTAAGTGATTTAATATATTTAAAGAGATAATGTGGTATAGCAGAGAATAGACACACTGCATACTAATATAGACTTGTTCATCTAAGATGATATTACAACTAAAAAGCTTGATTTCGGCGACGCTCGAACAATTAGACACGTTAGAAAATGAGAGCTTTGTGATCAGGAGACATGACGCACAAGACATACGACAGTGATACAGGCGACCGTCATATATGATGAATCAGAGTGTGTGTGTGTCAGAGACCAGACCTATCAGATCGATCTGGACGAATATGAGGCACTCACCACAAATAAACACCAAAGCGAGAGAATACATTCTAGCTCATTTATGATGTGGATTCATATTAAGTGAAATGTTGATAAGCGATATAAATGCAACTCTGAACCTGCAATTCGACCAGAGATAATCCCATATATAAGTTGTCTCTAGCATGAACATAGACGAGACCTGAGCACTCAGGATTTGATATAAACATATCATTCAACATAGTATATTCGCAAAACATTAGGCCTACATGTTCAGACTTCATCGCTTCTCTGTCTAATAGTGAATTCTCACCAGACATGAACAAACATATACATAGGGACAATCTACATGGCAGGTGGTCTTAGTGAAAGGAAGACAAGTTTTAGAAAGGTGAAACGCAGATTGGTATGACGTCTCTAATAGCACATGCCGACAAGTTATTGCGTCAGTCGGAAGCCACAATAAGGTGGGATGATGGCTGCGCATTGACGACACATAATGACTTGGTTTCAGGTTTATCATCTCGATAAAGAATGCTCGATATTACGGATCCTACAAACATCTAATTAATACTCTGGAGTGATTTTAAACTTGTTTAGATCTGTACTTTTCAACATTACATGTAAGATACAACGCAAAGGCTTTAGTGATAAGATTTTTATAAGATTTAGTAGGAGGCCTTCTATCGATGGGCCTGAGTGGTATGATACTAGCACTATATGTACTACACAGATCTTCAATCTCTAGCCATTAATATAGGTTGAATAGAATTCAATGTAACTCGCAAGTAATTCGCTACTGGATTGCACTCAACTGAATCCACGCTTTGATATAAGCACCATATGCCCTCTTTTTAATATGGATGATATCTTATAAAACACGATTACATGAGGCTGTAAAGAGCTTTAAGTCATTAAGCAGGTCATATATATGTAGTATGAATTTAGGCGGCTAGAGCTCTTAATACACCATACTTTGTAACTCACGTTTATCCATCATGGCCTATTTATCGTCTTCGCGCTTGATTCGGATTGCTTCTCTCATCTCTTACTATTTTCAAATTATCATATGTACATAATTAGTTAGTGTATACATAGCTGTAACGGTTTATGTTTTTTCGGGAATGCTTAATTATTCCTTCGTTTGTGTAGTATAATTTACTGCAACGTTCGGGGGAACTCTAGAAGCACAAAGCAAATATATAGACGCTCCACAAACATCTACAGACATTATAGATGCTGAGAGATTTATCATTTAGATGTACCTATATCAAGCTACAGCTATGCACATGTATTATGTTGCTTGATACGACAAATACAGTAACTGGTCGTCAATAAGAATGTGGTAAACATGGTTCTTCTAAGTGACTGCTAATGTTTGTAAATCTCAGAGGTTCAGACAGCTTTAAAGGCTATGATCTCTATGCCTCACTATAAATTAATGATTTCTCATACATAGATGATGTTGATCAATATGGGTTCTATGCTATCTCAAGATGTACTTATTTGTAGCACGGCGAGAGTCTTCTGCATAAAAGGGCTCACTAGGTACTGTTGTGAGGGATCCTAAAATGGTTATCCGCAATAATGTCACATAGCCAATAACGCCGTAACTGTGGTCGATGTGTGTGTGGGCGTAGGCTAGCTGCGTTGTATGTTGTTCAGTGATGGCTGAAGCTCGCGATAGGTGATGATATGATGTGATGTGTGTGAGGGAAGTATGAGTTACATGCATGTAACGGTTATTTTACGAGATTTGCTCGTGCATCTTTAAGTAGAAGGTGTAGATTTTGATACGAGACTCAGATATGTGTGTGTAATTAAAAATCCTGTACAACAACCTTAGTTGGGCTTTCGACGGCTCACAGGACATTGATGTGGTAGGTCTGTAGTCGATGTTGGATTCAAGAGCGCGAGGAGACATACCTAGGAGTGTGATACAGAGATGTGAAGCTCATAATAAATAGAGACAATAGGAGGAAAGAAGTGGCGTGCTTGAGACCATTCGCCCCAGGTATAACCCCACTACTCGCTACATATTAGTTTAAAAATCTATTGGTTAACAGTTTTAGTTAATAGCTCTCAGTCCGGTTCGTAACAGTGCTGCGGATGGGAAAAGCGGTCTGCAAACGCTCCATTATTTTGCACTTAAGAAAACTTTTAGCTGCAACTCAGCTAGAGGTTGTTTTGTTGTAGACTCAGAGGTAAATCTGGTTTTGTAGAGCAGAACAGAATGCATCAGAGGGAGCTCTGATCATATACGCATGGTCACATTAGCCTCAGATTAAATTTCAAACAGTCTCATTCTAGTAAACCTCCCATGTTAACATAACTCCTGGCTTTGTACATATACATGTACTAATAAATGACTTGTTATCCAGCATTGTCAGCAGTATATATCAGAGAGCAACACTTCACCTCGAGGTCCTATTCTTAAACATACCAGTATCCACAAGAGGGCTCAGTCTAGGGATCACACTTCTGGTGCATTAATAAACAGAAAATAGCTCTCATATGACACTTGACACGCGGCTCCATGCGAAAACCATATACATCCATCCTGTGTTTACTGCTCAGAAAAGATAATTTTACAAGGTCACGGCTTCTCTCTCTCCAATACTAAGAGCACCCCATCAAAGTATGCTAACACTCGGCAACCCTGGGAATTTTTCTTGGTGTTTCTCATTACTAGGGACACTCGAGGGAGGAGGACATGGTATCTGTTTGACCTGTGGACTATTGTTTTGTGTGTGTGTATCCTCATGTGGTTGGGTAGCAATTCTGCCACGAGAGGCGCGATGGTTGACAAGTGGTTATCTCAGCGGAAATTATGGAGGAGTAAGACCATAGAAGTACTCATACACAAGCCCAAGTATTTTGACGCATATATAGATACATTATGATAGGTCAATAATAATATATTCATGTCACACTACACTTTATTCCACTATAGACAAATTATGTTGTATTTGTCAGCTATATTCTCAATCGAGCTATCCAGACTGAGGTGTAAAAGATGCAGTCTTCAGCTTGAATGGTCTGTAGACTTAGACGTGACACTCTCAGAAGTAGCTAAATGGACAGGTTGGGTTGATATGTGATTTCTAAATGCAACCTAAACTCCTTCCAGCAATCAAGGGTCATAAATCCTGCACCACAGACCAAACAAGCCCTAGTGATATTAAAAGGAGACGCAATCTATGTACTTTTGGCACTTCAGATAACTCTCACAGAGTACTCTGATTTTTTGTACTCGTCCATCAATTAGTGTCCATGTATAGATATGTTTTAAATTTCTTATTTGCATTTACACTCCACTGAGACTCCTGGTTTTCAGCTAAGGGAATTAAATGTAACTGATCATAGGTAATGTAGATTGGTTCCAAAGGTTTTGTACTAAGCTGCACTGAAAGCACTGTAGGTGCACTTTCTACCATAGTTAATATTGATAATCTCAATTCTCGCAAAAGCTCAAGAAACTCATAATAAACTTGGGTAACTGGAATGTTCAATATCTAAAAGGACAAGTCCTATAAAGCCAATCGATTCTAGGATACAGGCGGACACTTGTAGCGCTATAATAAAAGGCATGCCAAACGCAACTCCGCAAACATCACTTTTACAAATGGCCGAGCGGCTATCTTACTCCGCGGTAAGACCTAAGTTTATAAAATACTTTATAGGCCGACATGTACACTATATGGCCATTTCCTTTGCCGGATTGGAGAATGTCATGCAAATTGTACTTGCGCTAGTGAAGCAAAACTGCAAAACATTGAGCCTGGTCATGGATAGAAAAGCGACCTTTCAAAATGGGGTAGAAACTGAGGGAACATAAGGCGAGCACCCCAAAAGGATTTGCTTTCCTGTGTTAGCTGTTGTAATCCATGTTGCTGCGTTTATTTGTGATATGCTCAGCCCAACAGGGAGTCATCTGGTGGGGGAGGTATAACACTCAAAAATGCTCCTAACCTAATGGCTTTTGAGGGAGCAAGCAGAAAAGGTGCGTACTCAAGCTACCCTGTCAACTAAAAGCATAAGTCCGGATTCAATCACAAGCATCCCTTAATGGCTAGCTGAGTTGAAGTCAAGTCCACACCATTTGTTGTGAACATCGCAAGGATACGACAAGTTTACAAGTCCCTAGGCTGAAATAAGAGTACACCATTTGGTGTCTTTATATTTGGATAAATCCAGGTCCATGATGCTACCAAAAACCAACTAAGAACCCAATGGGATCCAAGAACTTAATATTAAGTTATTAACCCAGTCAGAAATAGTGGCGGGGGAATTTGAGCAATCATTTTTTTATATCCCTTTCTTTCTGTGCCAAACAAAATGTTTTATATGCATCAGGTCAACACCATCAGATGTATGTCACGCATAGACATAGACTTAGACACTCATAATTATGTGTAATATCAAATAGGGCAACTCTTTTGATAGAGACCTGTGAGACGCCTTCTCTATTCTTTGATGTAGTCCTAATCATTCGAAATCTCTGGGAAAAGCACTCACAGGACAGACATGATACACTTCTTTGAATTTAAACATAGGAAATCATACTACAGATGTCAGATATCAGTGGCTAATGTTCACGATTCTGTGGGCATAGGGTCATACATGCTCTAGATTCATGTGAATAAGGATTCTCTCTCAACAGCACAACAACTACATTTTGAATGTTGAGGTGTTAAGAGAGCACAAGAACAGAGCACTTATCTGAAAGTTGTAACTTATCGTTTGGATGAGATTCACATATCTACTCTAAATGTTAACTTAGCGTTTGGAATTCTTGTTAAACCTATTCAACTCTGGGGTATATTGTGCAGGTGCTAATAGTAAGTAGCGCTCACATGAGAGGGTCAACATTTCCTCACATATTTTCCAGTTAGTGTACAGTTGTAGATGAGAAATTTTTGAGCTAGCTCTAGTTGGCAACTTAGTTGACACATTGTAATACACACCCCTAACAAACTGACTCAGCCAAATCCAATCTTGGAGCAGCTCACATCTCTTCCCATCCCTTCTTCGCTCCTACTAATATTCCCCTCTCTGTCTCCCAGCGACCAAGTCATATTTTATTCTATACAGGTCCTTAAATATCTTAATGAGAGAAACTGCTAATAAGACAATACTGATGTAAAGTATATTCTAGTGGCTGAAATGTTTAACATTATTGTGGGAGATCAAACTGCATCTAGATTGTGACCTTTTTAATTAAGCTGCCTAGGCAACTCTAATATAAGCAGCTCACCAGTTCAACAAAAAGTTTTGGACACACCAACTCATTCCAAGGGGTTTTTCATAATTTGTTACTATTTTCTACATTGTAGAATCAGTGAAAACATCAAACTGAGAATAACACATATGAAACTCATGTTTTTTGTAACCAAAAAAAGTGTTACAACAAACAAATATTTTTTATATTTGGAGAATTCTACAAACAGTACACAAGTACGAGTGGTCCAGGACAATCTTCATAAATCCATGGTCGATTAGCTCGAGCTCACAGATGCCATCTCCCTTCATCGCCATCAGACATGTTTAAGCTGTGACCCCCCAGACAATCCCCTCAATAGCTTTGAACAGACCTAGAAATGTACAAATACCCTTAGTTACGGCGAGAATTTTGTAAGGTCCAAAAAGGGCAAAAAACTAACCAATAAAAACTGGTTTTTCTAATATGTACCGGTTCATGAGGGTTGCCTAATTCACACTATGAATTTTAGAAAGATGTGACTTTTTACCCTTCGAAAAGCCCTATGACCTCCAATGTAA
>NW_019946343.1:40038-44189 GCF_002910315.2 Salvelinus sp. IW2-2015 | reverse complement strand
ATACATAACAGTCACAGACACACACACACAAAATGTGATGCAACGCGACACACACGTAGCACACACGGCATGGTAATTCGTCGGAGATAGTCGCTGACTAGCACACTGAGCTGCTACACACGTCAGACTCAGTCGATACGTGTAACAGCATGTCACATGCCTGGCGATAGCGTGACACTATGTCGAGCTTGACTCAAGCACACCACACACACAACACACACACACACTTGGCACACACATCATCACACACACACACACCCACCACACACACCCACGATCGACTACGCAGCACACACATATGAAATGACAGTCACAAGATTCTCTAAATCTCCCTGTAATAATTTATTTTCTGTCTCGAGGATGTGAGATCCTGGAGGTCATTCAGAAGAACTCTGCTGTAAGTATATCCAAGTGCTCAGAATGCAGTCATGACTGGTTATTTTCCTTTCTCAGGAATGTGAGATCCTGGAGGTCATTCCAGAAACTCTGCTGTAAGTATATGGAGTGCTCAGAATGCAGTCATACTGCGTTATTTTCCTGTCCTCAGGAATGTGAGATTCCTGGAGGTCATTCAGAAACTCTGACTGTAAGTATATGGAGTGCTCAGATATGCAGTCATACTGGTTATTTTCCTGTCTCAGGAATGTGAGATCCTGGAGGTCATTCAGAAACTTGCGTGTAAGTTATGGAGTGCCTCAAAATCAGTCTTACTGGTTTATTTTCCCTGTCTCAGGAATGTGAGATCCTGGAGGTCATTCAGACACTCTTGCTGTAAAAGTATATTGGAGCTTCAGAATGCAGTCATACTGGTTTTTCCTTTCAGGAATGTGAAGATCCTGGAGGGTCACTCAGAAACTCTGCTGTAAGTATATGGAGTCTCAAAATGCAGTCTACTGGTTATTTTCCTGTCTCAAGGAATGTGAGATCCGGAGGTCATTCAGACAATCTGCTGTAAGTATTATGGAGTGCTCAAATGCAGTCATACTGGTATTTTCCCGTCTCAGGAATGTTGAGATCCTGGAGGTCAATTCAGAAACTCTGCTGAAGTATAATTGGAGTGCTCCAGAAGCAGTCATGCTAGTTTTATTTTCCAGATTGAACATTGTGCCTGTGCCGAACAGGTTTCCTTTAGTTGAAACAAAGGGTTTACTCAACATAGATTTTAGAGACGCTATCAGTGAGCCCTGAACACAGTCCCAAACCTCTACTGTTAGAATGTACCCTGCACTAGTTTTGGTTTGGTCTTGAGCATTGTGTTTGTTTGATCGAGTTGGGGGGTGAGTGTGTTTGTGTAGTGGTAGATTTTTTTTTTATAGTGTTTTTGTTCAAGTACATTCCTTTATAGATGAGCAATGCACAGTTTATCTTCCTGCTAAACAGTTCCTTGTGAAGCATCATTTATCCGGGAGGTTTGAGTTTGGCACAAACTGTTGAAGAGATGCAATGTACACACGCTGCAATCACTTAAAACACACACGCGCAATCACTTAAACACACACCTTACGCAATCACTTAACACACACACGCGCAATCACTTAAACACACACAAGGCAATCACTTAAAACACACACAAACACGCAATCATTAAAGCACACAATACACGCAATCACTTAAACACACACAGCGCAATCACTTTAAACACACACACGCAATCACTTAAAGCCACACAACACGCGCAATTACTTAAACACACACAGCAGGGGTGGTCACACACAATCACTAAACACCACACACACATACACACAATCACTTAAACACAACACGCCGCGCATTACTACTAAACACCACACACGCGCAAGTTACTTAACACACACGCGCAATTCACTTACACCACACGCCGCAATCACAAACAACACACACGCGCCAATTACTTAAACACAAGCACACACAATCACTTAAACAACACACACGCGCATATCACATTAACCAACAGCGAAATCAACTCACAGACACGAATCACTTAAACACACGACGCGCAATCACTTACACACACAGCGCGCCAATCACTTAAAACACCACGCGCAATACTAAACCACTACTACATAAAACACACACGCGCAATACTTAACACACACACACAATCACTAAACACAACACTAGTACGCGCAATACTTAAACACACACACTAACAATCACTAAACCACACATGCGGCAATCACTTAAACACCGCAATCGCGCACACTTAAACACACACGCGCAATCCACTTTAAACACACACACGCGCAATTACTTAAACACACACCACACAATCACTTAAACACACACGCGCAATCACTTAACCGGCAACACAACACACGCGCATCACTTAAACCCACACACGCGGCAATCACTTAAACACACACGCGCAATCACTTAAAACACACACAGCGCAATCACTTAAACAGCACACACAGCAATCACTTAAAACACTGCACGCGAATCAACTTAAACACACACGGCATCACTTAAACCCACACGCGCATTACTTAAACACACAGCAACTAACAACACTACATACATTAAACACATCACACGCGCAACTTGACTTAAACACACACAACAATCACTTAAACACACATGCGCAATCACTTAAACACACACCGCGCAATCACTAAACACACACGCGCAATCATTAAACACACACACACAATTACTTTAAACACCAGCACACACAATCACTTAAACACACACGGCGCAATTACTTAACACTACACACACAATCATTAAAACAGCGACACACGCGCAATCCACTTAAACACACACACGGCAATCATTAACCACACACACACACACATCATTAAACACACCACACGCAAATCACTTAAAACACATACGCAGGCAGGAAGGCACGCACACACACTCGAACACACTCACTTATTTTGCAGAACATATGCAGGGCACAAGCACGCAGACTCAGGGACACACGGAATGTGGCGGCAGCTGTGGATTGTAATGTAGCTTCAGAACTCTGTAGTTCAGTGTTTTGTTGTGTAGTTTGGAATTGCAATGTGTTTTAAAGCTACAATTTTGTGTGTTGAAAGTGGTCGAATGTGTCATTTTTGCAACATTACTATACTAAAACGTGAATGAGTCATCGTTACTTCATAGAATGTTAAAGTAGAGAAAGATATAGTAGTGACAGAATTGCTGCGTAAAAGCTTTATTAGCAACATGAAATTGCATCTTCTTCTGGGGAGTGAAATATACACAGTTGTCATTCAGGGTAAGCAGTGTTGACTCCTGACCTGTTTGACACAAATCACGAWGACAAAGTTTAATACACACCCACTGTGACTGAGGAACAGAGAGGTCACTTTTTTACCTCTGACCAAMCTCATCAAACCAGCCCACCCCAMACTCGCCCATCCCTACGAGCTCCAAGCCCCAACCTTCCTCAACTCTTATTCCTGCACTCCCCCATTACACACACACAGTGATGAAAAGTGTGTTGGACTTTGGCTCCTTCYCATCACCCACAATTGCTCCATTATTTAAGAGTTACTCACGTCTKCCCCCGGATGGCCSACTGGGCCTGGTGATCCCTGTAGGGAAGGACAGGAAGCCATGAGCCAGATAGCAGATTTYCRTTGGTACTTAGTAGGTACTACTTAACATATTCATACAGCATAGGTCATAATAAAAGTCGAAAAAAATATGTTAACTATGTATTCAGAGCTGTGGTTCCGTAATATTTACTGTGAACTCAATGTTGTTGTGGAACTTACATTCTCTCCTGTGAGACCAGGGTATCCTTTTGGCCCCTGGAGGCCTCCCCGACCTGGCTGGTCGTTCTGTGGAATCAATATGGAAGGAGTATGAATGAGCAAACAGGTATTAGCTATGCTAGGCTAGGCCATTTATACCATACAGAGATTACAATGCACCTGGTTTGGCCCTTTGGTGGCAGTGGACAGTGCTGAACTCTTTGATCTAAGGTCAACTTACATCATCACCGCGATCACCTGGCAGGCCGACATCACCCTTCAGCCCTGTGAATCCCCTGATGCCCTATGAGAGAGAGAGACAGAGAGAGAGAGAAAGAGAAAGAGAAAGAGAAAGAGAAAGAGAAAGAGAAAGAGAGAGAGAGAGAGAGAGACAGACAGACAGAGAGACCAGAGACAGAGACAGAGACAGACAGAGAGAGACCAGAGACAGAGACAGACAGAGAGAGA
>NW_019946343.1:32171-33095 GCF_002910315.2 Salvelinus sp. IW2-2015 | reverse complement strand
CCAGAGACAGACAGAGAGAAGACCAGAGACACGAGCACAAGACAGAGAGAGACAGAGACAGACAGAGACAGAGGAGACCAGAGACAGATGAGAACAGAAGGACAGACTCAGAGACAGAGAGAGACAGAGACAGAGACTAGAAGACGAGACAGAGACAGAGGCAAGACAGAGACAGAGAGGAAACAAATTTTCAAATACATTCATTAAAAATCCTACAATGTGATTTTCTGGATTTTTTTTTCTCATTTTGTCTGTCATAGTTGAAGTGTACCTATGATGACAATTACAGGCMTCTCTCATCTTTTTAAGTGGGAGAACTTGCACAATTGGTGGCTGACTAAATACTTTTTTGCCCCACTGTACGTTGGTGATGCTAAGAAAATAGTGGATTTTCATGACTTCAGAGTTATAAGGAAGTTCTCGTTTCTTCAATAAAAGCAGATATGGCACACAGCACATTCAATATAAATGTAGTTTAATTGATTGCCAAAGAATATTAAACAAAATAGCTACAAGCCTAATACAAGTGACCACAAGGCAATGACAAAAACGTGTTCGTGCGAAGGTGCAAGACTTCATCACCAAGCACTGCATGTGCGCTGTCCGGTGCTGAAGTCTTTCAGCAATAACAACACAATACATCCAAAATGCAACAACAACAAGAAGTGCATTTATTCCATATGCATAATCAGACAACTGTGTATTGGTAATAATGTTTCGGATGAAATGGCTATCACAACGTCAGAAATGATACTAATAATATCCAAAGTGCAGCCACAACAAGAAGTGCACACATGGTGTAAAACGAGCTGGCTATCATCACAATCTTAGCGATTATATTTAAATTGCAAAAATACTTGTAGGCCGACTGGCCGACAATATGCATGTGTCTGTCTTCTAGTTCCATCCAGATCCAGATCAGCG
>NW_019946343.1:30020-31977 GCF_002910315.2 Salvelinus sp. IW2-2015 | reverse complement strand
CCTCTTCTCCTCCTCTGTCTCTCTTCCTCTACCTCTTCTCCTCCTCTGTCTCTCTTCCTCTGTCTCTCCTCCTCTGTCTCTCTTCCTCTGTCTCTCCTCCACTGTCTCTCTTCCTCTACCTCTTCTCCTCCTCTATCTCTCATCCACTGTCTCTTCCTCTTCTCATCCACTGTCTCTCTGATTCCAGAAGTTAGTTCAATTTTCTGTAATGTACTTGATGGATCGGTACAGTACTTAATATGTCACTCACACAGTGATCTATATGTATTGTATCATCTACTCACACAGTGATCTATATGTATTGTATCATCTACTCACACAGTGATCTATATGTGTTGTATCATCGACTCACACAGTGATCTATATGTATTGTATCATCGACTCAGTCAGTGATCTGTATGTGTTGTATGTGAATGTGCATTGGTCTAATAGATATCATATAAGGCCTAGATTAGATTTGAGATGAGAACATGGCCCTGATGATTGATATGTGATACAATGGGTTCAGTATGACCCACAGCTATTCTATAGAGATCCAGTAGGAAATTATATCTGTTTTCAGTTCAGAAAAACGATCTGCATTTTATTGAGTCTGTTTGTGGTGTCAGATAGGTGGAGGTTGCATTTTTGGGACTATTTAGTTTCGCTGGGCCACACTTGCTCAAGCAAGGATCGCTAAAGTGTTTGAAAGAAAACAAATACTAACTGAACCCAGATTTGATTTACTTGAATGGTGGATAAAGTGACATATATCATTTTGGTTATTTTTTCATTTTTTAAACAACCAATTTACCGACCTCAGTTCAATTATTTGAATGTGTTTTTTTCTGTGTGCGCAATGCACAGTTTCTCTAGAGATAAATTAGATCAAGCCCGAACTGTGTGAAATATTAGGGAATTGAAGTTTCCACCAGGCCAATAGTCTACATAGTTTGACGCAGAAAATGTGGTAATTAACTACAATGACCATAATCCATTGCGCGCCTACTTGTCCAGTCTGCGTGGTACAGACATGGAGACGGAGAGAAGAGACAGAATAAGGCGCGATGGAGAGGGATAGAGAGCAGCTGTTGCTTCGTGAGGTTTCTCTACCTGAAAATACATGATCTATGTGATTGACAGTTGGTCATAAATGTAGCAGTCATAAAAGTAGGCCTTATTTACTTTGAAGAACTACTAAAATAGTGATTTTGTCAGACAGCAGCTCTATAGAGATGAGATGATGACTTTGAATGAAATAATTAAAGTCATCAAATAAAACAAATGTAAAATACACAACTGAAATATTTTAGTAAAGTGATGTGAATAAATGATGGTTAATAAGTGATAAGAAGTAATGAACAGTCAATTACCATCATGGGGTTTGTATTGTGTTATTCTGTGTTGTTACAGCATTCAACCCACATAATGCATAGTACATTATATGTCTAAAAGAACATTTCTGCCATTGGGGTGATGAGAGTAGCTGTGGGGTTTCTCATGACCACTGTGGGGTTTCTCATGACCACTGTGGGGTTTCTCATGACCACTGTCTAATATTGTACAGAATACCCCACTACGGTGATTTGAGAAGAGTAATATTGGACCTCATTTACAAAAACAAAGTGATTAACCAGTCATAACTAGCCAATGGCAATGCAGATTACACAGTAAGCAACCAATCGATTAAACACAGGATATGACATCATGGAACACCCAGCTTCTTCGCATCTAGAAACTGTTTAAAAACACAAATTAACAAACTTAGTTTTGCCCATCCATCCTTTAAAAAAAAAAAAATAATGACCCTCTTAGATTCACTTTTCTCGATATCTGACTTAAGACAGCTAATCAGCCGTACCAGTGATTGTCTGTGAAATGAGCTTTGCGCCTACACCTCGTGTTGATTATTCAGGATTCAGGATTCAGACGACTTTACACGCACAGCTGCAACCTGGCAACCCCCCTACACCCCCTG
>NW_019946343.1:25334-29224 GCF_002910315.2 Salvelinus sp. IW2-2015 | reverse complement strand
CTCCTGCCCACCCCATGCCCCCCACTCCCACAAAGAGGGCCTCAACATGGAAGTCACACACACGCCCAGGTCGTGAGCGGGCAAACAGGCCCAACCCCCACTCTTACACTAGCCCAAGTCAATGGCATGTACCAGATGCTCAGCAGGCTCTGCTCACACTTACTGACCTGAGGCCAAACCACACGACCAACAACAATAGACACTCTATGGAACACAAAGCCTTCACTATATCATCCTGGAATATCCAAGGCCTGAGGTCATCTGTCTTTGGCCTAAAGAGCAGGAACCTGGACTTCATCAAACAAATCAGAAATACAGACATTGTTATCCTACAAGAAACATGGTATAGAGGAGACGGACCCACTGGTTGCCCTCTAGGTTACAGAGAGCTGGTAGTCCCATCCACCAACACTACCAGGTGTGAAACAGAGAAGAGACTCAGGGGGTATGCTAATTTGATATACAGCAGACCTAACTCACTCCGTTAAATTAATCAAAACAGGAACATTTTACATTTGGCTAGAAATTCAAAAGGAAATGATCTCAACAGAGAAAAATGTCCTCCTGTGTGCTACCTATATCCCCCTACTAGAATCCCCATACTTTAATGAAGACAGCTTCTCCACTCTGGAGGGAGAAATCAATCATTTCCAGGCCCAGGGACATGTTCTAGTCTATGGTGACCTAAATGCCAGAACCGGACAAGAACCGGTCACTCTCAGCACACAGGGGGACAAGAACCTACCTGGAGGTGACAGCATTCCTATCCAAATATGCCCCCCTAGGCACAACTATTACAACATAACCAACAAAACAGGTCACAACTCCTGCAGCTCTGTCGCAAGCTGGGTATGTACATAGTCAATGGTAGGCTTTGATGGGACTCCTATGGTAGGAACAGCTATAGCTCATCTCTTGGCAGTAGCACTGTAGACTACTTTATCACTGACCTCAACCCAGTCTCTCAGAGCGTTCACAGTCAGCCCACTGACACCCCTATCAGACCACAGCAAAATCACAGTCTACTTTGCCAGCAGCATACCACCCTGCATACCACTGCTGGCTTGCTTCTGAAGCTAAGCAGGGTTGGTCCTGGTCAGTCCCTGGATGGGAGACCAGATGCTGCTGGAAGTGGTGTTGGAGGGCCAGTAGGAGGCACTCTTCCCTCTGGTCTAAACAAAGATCCCAATGCCCCAGGGCAGTGATTGGGGACACTGCTCTGTGTAGGGTGCTGTCTTTCGGATGGGACGTTAAACGGGTGTCCTGACTCTCTGAGGTCATTAAAGATCCCATGGCACMTATCGTAAGAGTAGGGGTGTTAACCCCGGTGTCCTGGCTAAATTCCCAATCTGGCCCTCAAACATCACGGTCACCTAATAATCCCCAGTTTACAATTGGCTCATTCATCCCCCTCCTCTCCCCTGTAACTATTCCCCAGGTCGTTGCTGCAAATGAGAACGTGTTCTCAGTCAACTTACCTGGTAAAATAACGGATAAATAAATACTTGAACAGAGCAAAACTCAATCATGAGGCATCAAAGCCAAAGGAACTGAGTAATATTAAGACATGCTATAGATGGAAGGAAAGTAGTGTGGAAACCTACCAGAAAACAATTAGGCAACAACAAATTCAATCCCTTTTAGAAAACCTCCTGGACAAAACATTCCACTGTAATAGTGAAGGTGTAAATTGCCAGTAGAAAACCTAAACAGTATATCTGACCTCTCAGCTTCCCTATCAAATCTAAAAATCTCAAATAGAAAACCAAAGAAAATGAACAACAACGACAAATGGATTGATGAAGAATGCAATAATCTAAGAAAGAAATTGAGAAACCTGTCCAACCGAAAACATAGAGACCCAGAAAACCTGAGTCTACTCTTTCACTATGGTGAATCACTAAAACAATACAGAAATACACTACGGAAAAAGAACGAACAGCACGTCAGAAATCAGCTCAATGTAATTGAAGGATCCGTAGACTCTAACCACTTCTGGGAAAATTGGAAAACACTTAACAAACAACAACATGAAGAGTTATCTATCCAACATGGAGATGTATGGTAAACCACTTCTCCAATCTTTTAGGCTCTATAACAAAGAACAAACAGCAAAAACATATACATGATCAAATACAAATCTTAGAATCAACTATTAAAGACTACCAGATCCCACTGGATTCTCCAATTACCTTGAATGAACTACAGGACAAAATAAAAACCCTCCAACCCAAAAAAGCCTGTGGTGTTGATGGTATCCTCAATGAAATGATCAAATATACAGACAACAAATTCCAATTTGCTATACTTAAACTCTTTAACATCATCCTTAGTTCTGGCATCTTCCCCAATATTTGGAACCGAGGACTGATCACCCCAATCCACAAAAGTGGAAACAAATTTGATCCCAATAACTACCGAGGGATATGAGTCTACAGCAACCTTGTGAAAATCCTCTGCATTTTCATTAACAGCAGACTCGTACATTTCCTCAGGACAGCAACACAATTAGACCCAACCAAATCATGAGAAAACTAAAAAGATAATTACTTGACACATTGGAAAGAAGAAACAAACAGAGCAAACTAGAATACTATTTGGCCCTAAACAGAGAGTACACAGTGGCAGAATACCTGACCACTGTGACTGACCCAAACTTAAGGAAAGCTTTGACTATGTACAGACTCAGTGAGCATAGCCTTGCTATTGAGAAAGGCCGCCGTAGGCAGACATGGCTCTCAAGAGAAGACAGGCTATGTGCCTTTTCCTCCATGTCCAATTTATTTTTGTGTCTACGCACGGGGCTTCTGCTTAATTGCAGGTGTTTATTTTGCCTTTTTAGACAGCCCAATTGTATTTGCAGATAGGGATGATTGGAAGTCCCCATTTACGTTGGGTTAATTGCATACGGGACTTGGGATTTTGAATCATACATTGTCACTGCAAAATATAATCGGATGGAAATGTGCGCTCCTTTTGACTGTTGTTCAGTTGTCCTCGTAAAAGATTTACAAAACAGTCGGTGCGATCTTCTTAACACGTCAGTTAGCCAATGAGAACCAATGCAAAATCATTGCTCATTGTATTTATATTCCTAAATTCAATCTAATTCATAATTCAACGAACCTTCATTTTTAATAGAGTAACCAGATGTTGGCTATAATTATGCAGCTTTACTATCCTTTAAAACCTTTGTAAATGAAGACTCTTATTTTGTGTTTTGAATGCTGCCACCGTGTATCTAAGCAATGGGTTTGAGGTGGGTACACGGATCGTTTCCCACAGCCTGACTACAGCTATTCTGTCCCAGTACACCTCCCAATAGCTCAGGTCCCTGCCTTAATTTACTCTAACTTAATACACAGCTCTCCTTTCCAGACGACACACACCACACGCACGCACGGCACGCACACACCACCCACAAACATAGGACTCTGAAACATCAGTTGACAGTTTCAGTCGCCCGCAGCATCTCCCAGATTCTCTTCTTGACATCTGATTCCATACCTCCCCCCCCACACACGCACATGCACTGAAACACACAGCCTACACACACACACGCATGCATGCCACACATACACAAACACAAATGCACCACGTATAAAACACAACACACCAGAGACACACACACACACACCCGCCCCTGCCTTCTAAGCCCTCATGAGCATAGTGAATTACTCTGTGCAGGAGAAACCAAGATACTGCTCGCTGGTTGGCACATCGCGTTTGCCCAAGAAAGCGCCAACGGGCCAGCCTGCTTTAACTCCAGGCATTCTTGACATGTCAGTCATCTTGATCAGAGAAACCCAGGGGTACCCACAAGCAGTACAGGACAAGAGACGGGAGCTGAGAAACCCTCCACTAGCTACATGGATAGTTGTGTGTTGCGC
>NW_019946343.1:17071-20239 GCF_002910315.2 Salvelinus sp. IW2-2015 | reverse complement strand
ACGTGTGTGTGTGTGTTCTTGAGTCTTTATATATATATAATATACACTGAACAAAAATATAAACGCAACATGTAAAGCGTTGGTCCCATTTTTCAATTTTCCCAAAATTTTCTATACACACAAAAAGCGTATTTCTCTCAAATGTTGTGCACAAATGTGTTTACATCCCTGTTAGTGAGAATTTCTTCTTTGCCAAGATAATCCATCCACCTAACAGGTGTGGCACATCAATAAATTATCATTACACAGGTGCACCTTGTACTGGGTACAATAAAAGGCCACACTGTGCAGTTTTGTCAAACAACACAATGCCACAGATGTCTCAAGTTCTAAGGGAGAGCGCAATTGGCATGCTGACTATAGGAAGGTCCACCAGAGCTGTTGCCAGATAATTTACTGTTCATTTCTCTACCATAAGGCACCTCCAATGTCGTTTTAGCGAATTTGACAGTACATCCAACCGGCCTCACAAACGCAGACCACGTGTAACCACGCCAGCCCAGGACCTCCACATCCGGCCTTTTCACCTACTAGATCGTCTGAGACCAGCAACCTGGACAGCTGATGAAACTGTTGCTTTGCAAGAATTTCTGTACAAAATGTCAGAAACCGTCTTGGGGAAGCTCATCTGCGTGCCCGACCTCCTCACGTGCAGTTCGGCTTCAAGAAGCCCAAACAGATATAATATATATGACAAAAAGATAATCATTTCAAACCTTGAATACATTTGTATGTGATCACTTCCTGTTTCTCTATTATGTGTGGGAATACTTGGGAACAGATTTCTTAAATTGAAATCACTCGGAGCTGATTTCCTGGTGTTTTTACTGTCTTTTATGTCCAACAATAAAACAATTGTAAATAAAAGTTGGCGGCGCTGCCAGTTGGGGAACCCTGCTGTTGTAACGTGTACGCTGGGAGTTGGGACGCGAGTACAGGGAGTGCAAATTGAATAACAAATAGAACATGGTACTAAACAAGAACCACGAGTAGCGTACGGACAGAAAACAGAAACAGAGTCAATAACACCTGAGGAAAGAACCAAAGGGGGAGTGACGGATATAGGGGAGGTAATCAGGAAGGTGATGGAGTCCAGGTGAGTCTCATGAGGCGCAGGTGCGCGTAATGATGTTGGCAGGTGTACGTAATGATGAGAAAACTGGCGACGTCGAGCTCCGGAGAGGGGGAGCGGGAGTAAACGTGACAAAAGTAGGATATAGATACTTAGTACAGTATGTGACGCGAGTACATTCTATGGTACATTCTATGATACATTCTATGATACATTATATGGTACATTCTATGGTACATTCTATGATACATTCTATGGTACATTCTATGGCACATTCTATGGAACATTCTATGGTACATTCTATAATACATCATATGATACTGTCACGTTCCTGACCTGTTTTCCTTTGTTTTGTATTCATTTTAGTTGGTCAGGGCGTGAGTTGGGTGGGTTTGTCTATGTTTGTATTTCTATGTTGGGAGTTTGTGTTCGGCCTGGTATGATTCTCAATTAGAGACAGGTGTGTATCGTTTGTCTCTGATTGAGAGTCATACTAAGGCAGCCAGGGTTTCACTGGTGTTTTGTGGGTGTTTGTTTCCTGTGTCAGTGTTTGGACCACACAGGACTGTTTAAGGTTAGTCACGTTTGTTATTTTGTAGGTTTAAGTGTTTTCTTGTTGTTTCATTAAATCATGAACACTTACCTCTCCGCATCTTGGTCTGATCCATGCTCCTCCTCGTCTGAGGAGAACGACATTGACAGCCTTAACAGATACATCCTATGGTACATTCTATGGTACATCCTATGATACATTATATGGTACATTCTATGATACATTCTATGATACATTCTATGGTACATTATATGGTACATTCTATGATACATTCTATGATACATTCTATAATAAATTCTATAATACAATCTATGGTACATTATATGGTACATTCTATGATACATTCTATAATAAATTATATGATACATTCTATAATAAATTATATAATACATTATATGGTACATTCTATGATACATTCTATGGTACATTCTATGATACATTATATGGTAGATGCTATGGTACATTCTATGGTATATTCTATAATACATTCTATAATACATTCTATGGTACATTCTATGGTACATTCTATGGTACATTCTATGGTACATTCTCATACTATCCTTTAGACAAAGGATTAAGAAGAAAAGTGGAAAGAAAAGAAAGGAAATCTCCGGCAACCCAGCTGGAACATATTCTCTACCACCCAGCTGGAACATATTCTCTACCACCCAGCTGGAACATATTCTCTTACCACCCAGCTGGAACATATTATCTACAACCCAGCTGGAACATATTCTCTACAACCCAGCTGGAACATATTCTCTACCACCAGCTGGAACATATTCTCTACCACCCAGCTGAAACGTCTACAACCAGCGATATTTCTTCTACAACCCGCTGAACATATCTCACCCCATGACATCTCTCTACCACCCAGCTGGAACATATTCTCTACCACCCAGCTGGAACATATTCTTACAACCCAGCCTGGAACTATTCTCTACCCCCAGCTGGGAACATATTCTCTACAACCAGCTGGAACATATTCTCTACAACCCAGCTGGAACATATTCTCTACAACCCAGCTGGAACTATTCTCTACAACCACTGGAACATATTCTCTACAACCAGCTGAAACATTCTCTACCACCCAGCTGGAACATATTCTCTACAACCAGCTGGAACATATATTCTCTACCACCCATGCCTGGAACATATTCTCTACAACCCAGCTGGAACATATTCTCTCACGCTACATTTCTCTACACCAGCTGGAACATATTCTCTACACCCAGCTGAACATATTCTCTACCACCCAGCTGTAACACATATCTCTACCACCCAGCTGGAACATATTCTTACAACCCAGCTGGAACAATTCTCTACACCCAGCTGGAACATATTCTCTACAACCCAGCTGGACATATTCTTACTTACAACCAGCTGGAACATATTCTCTAAACACCCAGCTGGAACATATTCCTCTACACCCCAGCTGGAACAATATTCTCTAACCACACCCAGCTGGAACATATTCTCTACCAACCCAGTCTTGGAACTATTCTCATTCCACAAACCCAGCTGGAAATATTCTTATAACCAC
>NW_019946343.1:0-10000 GCF_002910315.2 Salvelinus sp. IW2-2015 | reverse complement strand
TATGAGGTTTGCATCTAATTATTGTATAAAATTAATGAGTAAAGAGGAAACTATTCGTGAAATGATGTAATGATGTTAATGTGAGAGAATTGTCTTCCCTTTAAAGTTTAACTAAGTCATTGGCCGGCTCCCTTGAGCACAGACATGATCTGGCATCATGGAACAGCCCTTTTCCACTGTTACGAATAAAACCCCACCTGAAGAAATCCTCTTGAGACCATGCGTGCCTCGGTCAGCTGAGGGGGCAAAGGTTTGATTAGAGACTACAAAAACCTCAGTTTAAGCTAAGGTTGTAATGGTTGTTGAATTCCTAACTATACCACATGGAGCATTGGCTACACGGCGGGAAATGGTTAAACTCTGAGACTATCGATCCCTACAGAATAAGAGCAAATCTTAGAAACGAAGTACTAGTCTGCAGCTAGAAATTATGTCAACCTGGGATGCGAAGACCGACAACCGCCGAAACATCTATTATATGAGAACATTTCTGAATGGTACTCTGAAGTATCCATTCTAACCTCGAACGATTTCAGGGAAGCAGAGAGAGATGCTCGGATGAACTCTCCAACAGAAAGACAGACGATTCCAACAGAGATCACGACGACACACTGAGCGTAAATATATATTGATTGCAATTATTCCCGAATTAATGATGTACCATGTGCAAAGGATTAGTATTTCAATTAATACAATTATCAACTGTGTAGGGACTCCTTTTTGTCCTTCCCGCCTTTCTCAGTCCACACCCACTTCCCTTTGTCCACCAAGCTGTCATATCGGCTTCGTCCACTAGGGAACCTCCCCTATCATTTCCTTGTAACCATAGCTACTGTGTTGTTTGTTTATGCATTTCTGGGATTATTTAGTTAGTTAGTAAATACATGATTAAGACAATTGGTGTATGGATGATTCATAGTAAAGGCAGACACTTTACGACGTTTGTAATGAGACTAACGTGAGGTAAAAAAATATTCATTAATTAGAAGACTAATTGATCAGATATTAATAATAGTAATAATTATTGACAAATGTTCTGTTTTTATATTGTCATGCAGTTTTGCATAAATCACAAGGAGGTGAATAGCATACTCTACTTATTTTGCTTTTTAGTTCAGTTGCCAAATGTAACGTTGTTTGCAAGAGACAAACACTACATGGCCGAAGTATGGGGACACCTGCTCGTTGAACATCTCATTCCAAAATCATGGGCATTAATAAAGAGATGGTCTCCCATTTGCTGCTATAACAGCCTCCACTCTTCTGGGAAGGCTTTCCACTAGATGTTGGAACACTGCTGCTACAACAGCCTCCACTCTTCTGGAAAGGCTTTCCACTAGATGTTGGAACATTACTGCTATAACAGCCTCCTCTCTTCTGGAAAGGTTGTCCACTAGATGTTGGAACATTGCTGTTATAACAGCCTCCACACTTCTGGGAAGGTTTTCTACTAGATGTTGGAACATTGCTGGGGGGACTTGCTTCCATTCAGCCACAAGAGTATTAATGAGGTCTGGCACTGATGTTGGGCAATTAGGCCTGGCTCGCAGTCGGGGTTCCAATTCATCCCAAAGTTGTTCGATGGAGTTGAGGTCAGGGATCTGTTCAGGGCAGATTTGTAAAGGCCACACGGATTTCGACAAACCATTTCTGCATAGACCTCGCTTTGTGCACAGGGGAATTGTCATGCTGAAACAGGAAAGGTCCTTCCCCAAACTGTTGCTACAAAGTTGGAAGCACAGAATTGTCCAGAATATCATTGTATGCAGTAGCATTAAGATTACCCTTCACTGGAACTAAGGGGCCCGAACCATGAAAAACATCCCGACTGTCATGTCTGCTCCCGCTCTTCCCTTCCCCTGGCGCTTGAGGGCGCCAGATTACCCTGCATCACACGCTCCTGTCATCATCACTCACACCTGCCCTCCCTCGTCACTCGCATCAGCGTTATTGGACTCACCTGGACTCACTCATCACCTGTTATTTCCTCTCCTATATTTGTCTGTTCCCCAGCTCTGTTCCCCGCTGCTGCATTGTATTGTTTTAGTCTTTTGAATGTGTTTCTGACGTTGTTCCTGTCTCGTCTCTGTCCGTTATAATTAAATGTTTTACTCCCCGTACCTGCTTCGTCTCTCCAGCGTCATTCCGCGTGACACCCAGACCATTATTCCTCCTCCACCAAACTTTACAGTTGGCACTATGCATTGGAGAAGGTATCGTTCTCCTGGCATCCGCCAAACCCAGATTCGTCCGTCGGACTGCCAGATGGTGAAGCGTGATTCATCACTCCAGAGAACCCGTTTCCACTGCTCCAGAATCCAATGGCGGCGAGCTTTACACAACTCCAGCAAACGCTTGGCATTGTGCTTGGTGATCTTAGTCCATGGTAACCCATTTCATGAAGCTCCCGATGAACAGTTATTGTGCTGACGTTGTGCTGACGTTGCTTCCAGATGCAGTAGTGAGTGTTGCAACCGAGGACAGATGATTTTTACATGCTACGCGCTTCAGCACTCGGCAGTCCCGTTCTGTGAGCTCGTGTGGCACCACTACCACTTCACTGCTGAGCCGTTACGTTTCCACTTTACAATAACATCACTTACAGTTGACCGGTGAAGCTCTAGCAGGACAGAAATTTGTCAAACAGACTTGTTGGAAAGGTGGCATCCTATGAGGGTGCCACGTTGAAAGTCCCTGAGCTCTTCAGTAAGGCCATCCTACTGCCAATGTTTGTCTATGGAGATTGCATGGCGGTGTGCTCGATTTTATACACCTATCAGCAATGGGTGTGGCTGAAATACTTGTGACCATGTAGTGTATGTTTTGGAAGTTCTGTGTTAAATGCATTAGGAGTGGGCTATGTTGATGTTCTGGTCGTCAGGGGAGACAGCTGTTTAGCAGTGGGCTATGTTGCTGTTGTCGTCTGGTCCGTCAGGGGAGAACGTTTATCAGTGGGCTATGTTGTGGTCCTGGGTCGTCAGGGGAAGCAGCTTGTTATCAGTGGCCTAATGTTGTAGGTCTGGTCGTCAGGGGAGACAGCTGTTTATCAGTGGGCTCATGTTGTAGGTCTGGGTCGTCAGGGGAGACAGCTGTTTATCAGTGGGCTATGTTGCTAGTCCTGGTCGCAGGGGAGACAGCTGTTTATCAGTGGCTATGTGTTTGGTTGGGCGTCAGGGGAGACAGCTGTTTATCAGTGGGCTAATGTTGTAGGTCTGGTCCGTCAGGGGAGACAGCTGTTTATCAGGGGCTATGTTGTAGGTCTGTCGTCAGGAGGAGACAGCTGTTTATCATGGGCTATGTTTGTAGGTCTGGTCACGTCAGGGGAGGACAGCTGTTTATCAGTGGGCTATGTTGTTTAGGTCATGGTCACCAGGGGAGACAGCTGTTATCAGTGGTATTGTTGGTCTGGTCGTCAGGGGAGACAGCTGTTTTTATCAAGTGGGCTATGTTTAGGTCTGGTCGTCAGGGAGGACAGCTGTTTTAGTAGTGGCTAATGTTGTTAGGTCTGGTTCGTCAGGGGAAGACAGCTGGTTTACCGTGGCTATGTCGTAGGTCTGGTCGTCCGGGAGACAGCTGTTTATTCAGTGGGCTATGTTGTAGGTCTGGTCGTCAGGGGAGACAGCTGGTTAGCAGTGGGCTACGTGTAGGTCTGGTCGTCAGGTGGAAGACAGCTGTTTATCATGGGCTATGTTGTTGGTCTGGTCGTTCAGGGGAAAGAAGCTGTTTAGTAGTGGGCTATGTTGTAGGTCTGGTCGTCAGGGGAGGACAGCTGTTTATCAGGTGGGCTATGTTGTTGGTCTGGTCGTCAAGGGGAACAGCTGGTTAGTAGTGGGCTATGTTGTAGTTCTGGTCGTCAGGGGAGCCCAGCTGTTTAGAGTGGGCCTTGTGAGCGTTCTGGGTCGTCAGGGGAGACAGCTGTTTAAGTAGTGGCTATTGTGGTTCTGGTCGTCAGGGAGAGACAGCTGTTTATCAGTGGCTATGTTGTATCGGTCTGGTCGTCGGGGAAGACAGCTGTTTACAGTGGGCTATGTTGTAAGGTCTTGGCGTCAGGGGAGACAGCTGTTTAGTCGTGGCTATGTTGTAGGTCTGGCGTGCAAGGGGAGACAGCTGTTTACAAGTGGGCTAATGTGGTCGGTCTGGTCGTCAGGGGGAGACAGCTGTTTATCAAGTGGGCTAATGTTGTTGGTCTGGTCGTCAGGAGACCAGCTGTTTTTCCAAGTGGGCCTATGTTGTAGGTCTGGTCGTCCAGGGGAGACAGCTGTTTATCAAGTGGGCCTATGTTTGTCGTCTGGGTCGTCAGGGGAGACCAGCTGTTTATCAGTGGGCCTATGTTGAGGCTCGGCGTCAGGGGAGAACAGCTGTTTATCAAGTGGGCTATGTTGTTGGTCCTGGTCCGTCAAGGGGAACAGCTGTTTATCAGTTGGGCTATTTGTAGGTCATGGTCGTCAGGGGAGACAGCTGTTTATCAAGTGGGCTAATGTTGTAGGTCTGGTCGTCAGGGGAGACAGCTGTTATCAGTGGGCTGATGTTGTAGTCTGGGGGTCGTCAGGGGAGACCAGCTGTTTAATCAGTGGGGCTATGTTGGGCTGGTCCCGTCAGGGGAGAACAGCTGTTTATCAGTGGGCTATGTTGTAGGTCTGGTCGTCAGGGGAGACAGCTTTTCAGTAGTGGGCTATGTTGTAGGTCTGGGTCGTCAGGGGAGACAGCTGTTTATCAGTGGGCTATGTTGTAGGTTCTGGTTCGTCAGGGGAGACAGCTGGGTTTAGCAGTGGGCTATGTTGTAGGTCTGGTTGTCAGGGGAGACAGCTGTTTATCAGTGGGCTATGTCGAAGTGTGGTCCTATCGCGGTCGTCAGGGGAACAGCTGTTTGAGTGGGTATGTTGTAGGTCTCTGGTCGTCAGGGGAGACAGCTGTTTAGTAGTGGCTATGTTTGTAGGGCTGGTCGTCAGGGGGAGACAGCTGTTTAAGTGGGCCTATGTTTGTAGGGTCTGGTCGTCAGGGGAGAGCTGTTTTATCAGTGAGCTATGTGTGGTTGCTGGGCGTCAAGGGGTAGAAACAGCTGTTTAGTAGTGGGTATGTGTAGGTCTTGGTCGCCAGGGGAGACAGCTGTTTAGTAGTGGGCTAGTGTTGTAGGTCTGGTCGTCAGGGGAGACCAGCTGTTTATCAGTTGGCTATGTGGTAGGTCCTGGTCGTTCAGGGGAGAGTGTTTATCAGATGGGGCTCTGTTGGTAGGTTCTGGTTCGTCAGGGGAGACAGCTGTTTAGTAGTGGGCTATTTGTTGGGGGGGGTCTGGTCGTAGGGGAGAACAGCTGTTTATGCAGTGGGTATGTTGTAGGTCGGGTCGTCAGGGGAGACAGCTGTTTAGATCAGTGGGCTATGTTGTGTTCTGGGTCGTCAGGGGAGAACAGCTTGTTACAGTGGGGCTATCGTCTGTAGTTCTGGTCGTCAGGGGAGAACAGCTGTTTAGCTAGTGGGCTATGTCTGTCAGTTCTGGTCGCAGGGGAGACAGCTGTGTATATCAGTGGCTATGTTGTGGTCTGGTCCAGGGGAGACAGCGGTTTAGTCAGTGGGGCTATGTTTGTAGGTTGGTCGTCAGGGGAGGACAGCTGTTTATCAGTGGGCTTGTCTGTGGTCTGGTCGTCAGGGGAGAAAAAAAAAAACGCCCAGCTGGTTAGTAGTGGGCTATGTTGTAGGTCCTGGTCGTCAGGGGGAAGAACCAGCTGTTTATCAGTGGGCTATGTTGTAGGTCTGGTCGTCAGGGGGAGACAGCTGTTATCAGTGGGAGCCTATGTTGTAGGTCTGGTCGTCCGGGAACAGCTGTTTATCAATGGGCTATTGTTGTAGGTCTGGTCGTCAGGGGAGACAGCTGTTTATCATGGCTATGTTGTAGGTCTGGTCCGTCAGGGAAGACAGCTGTTTGATCAGGGGCTTATGTTGTAGTCTGGTCGTCAGGGGAGACGAGCTGTTTATATCAGTGGGGCTATGTTGTAGGTTGGGTCGTCAGGGGAGACAGCTGCTATCAGTGGGCTATGTGTGGTCTGGTGTCAGGGGAAGACAGGCTGTTTATCAGTGGCAATGTTGTAGGTCTGGTGTCAGGGACCAGCTGTTTTATCAGTGGGCTAGTTGGTAGGTCTGGTCGTCAAAGGGGAGACAGCTGTTTTATCAGTGGGCTATGTTGTAGGTCTGGTCGTCAGGGGAGAACAGCTGTTATCAGTGGGCTAGTTTGTAGGTTCTGGTCGTCAGGGGAAGAACAGCATGTTATTCAGTGGGCTATGTTGTTGGTCTGGTCTCAGGGGAGACAGCTGTTTTATCAGTGGCTAGGTTGGTAGGTCGGTTCGTCAGGGAGACAGTTCTGTTTAGTAGTGGGGCTATGTGTCAGGTCTGGTCGTCAGGGGAGACAAGCTGTTATCAGTGGCATGTTGTAGGTCTGGTCGTCAGGGGAGACAGCTGTTAGCAGTGGCTATGTTGTAGGTCTTGGGTGGTTTTTCGTCAGGGGAGACAGCTGTTTATCAGTGGGCTATATGTTGTAGGTCTGGTCGTCACGGGGAGACAGGCTGGTTAGTCAAAGTGGGTATGTTGTAGGTCTGGTCGTCAGGGGAGAACCAGCTGTTTAGTAGTGGGCTGTATGTTGTAGGTCTGGTCGTCAGGGGAGACCGCTGTTTATCAGTGGGCTATGTTGTAGGTCTGGTCGCAGGGGAGAGCTGTTTTATCAGTGAGCATGTTGTACGGTCTTGGGTCGTCAAGGTGAGACAGCTGTTTAGTAAAGTGGGCTAATGTTGTATGGTCTGGTCGTTCAGGGACGACGCTGTTTAGTAGTGGGCTAATGTTGTAAGGTCTTGGCGTCATGAGGGGAGACAGCTGTTTATCAGTTGGGCCTATGTTGTAGGTCTGGTCGTCAAGGGGAGAGCTGTTTATCAGTGGGCCTATGTTGTAGGTCTGGTCGTCAGGGGAGAACAGCTGTTTAGCTAAGTGGGTCTATGTTTGAAGTCTGGTCGTTCAGGGTGACGACAGCTGTTTATCAGTGGCTTAATGTTGTTAGGTCTGCGTCGTCAGGGGAGACAGCTGTTGTATATGGGCTATGTTGTAAGTTCTGTCGTCAGGGGAAGACAGCTGTTTATCCAGTGGGCTATGTTGTAGGATCTGGGTCGTCAGTGGAGACAGCTTTGTTTAGTAGTTGGCTATGTTGATAGTTCTGGTCGTCAGGGAGACAGCTGGTTAAGCCTGGGTATGTTTGTGGTCTGTGTCGGTGGGAGACAGCTGTGTTAGTAGTGTGGCTATGTTGTCGTCTGGTCCGTCAGGGGAGACAAGCTGTTTATCAGTGGGTATGCGTTTGTGGTCCTGGTCGTCAGGGGAGACAGCTGTTTAATCAGTGGGCTATGTTGTAGTTCTGGTCGTCAGGGGAGACAGCTGTTTAGCAGTGGGCTATGTTGTACGTCTGGTCGTCAGGGAGACAGCTGTTTAGCAGTGGGCTATGTTGTCGTCTGGTCGTCAGGGGAGACAGCTGTTTATCAGTGGCTATGTTGTGGTCTGGTCGTCAGGGGAGACAGCTGTTATCAGTGGGCTATGTTGTAGGTCTGGTCGTCAGGGGAGACAGCTGTTTATTCAGTGGGCTATGTTTGTAGGTCTGGTCGTCAGGGGAGACAGCTGTCTTTATCTAATTATTGTTGTTTCGTCATACTGGGGGGACTGTTGAGGCACAGTGAGCTGGTATCCCCAATGGTCTTCTATGCTGTGTGTGTGTGTGGTGTGTGTGTGTGGTGTGTGTGTGTTGTGTGTTGTGTGTGTGTGTGTGTGTGTGTGTTGTGTGTGGTGTGTGGTGTGGTGTGTGTGTGGTGTGTGTGTGTGTGTGTGTGTGGTGGTGTGGTGTGTGTGTGTGTACAATGTTTTGCATGTGTGTGTAAAAATTTTGCCAATGTGTGTGTACAGTATTTGCCAATGGTGTGTGTAAAGTATTTTGCCAATGTGTGTGTACAGTGTTTGCCAATGTGTGTGTTAACAGTGTTTGCAACAATGGTGTGTACAGTATTTTGCCAATGTGTGTTGTACAGTATTTGCCAATGTGTGTGGTACAGTTATTTGCCAATTGGTGTGTCCAGTGGTTTGCCAATGTGGTGTGTACAGTATTTGCCACTGTGTGTATACAAGTATTTGCCAATGTTGTGTTACACGTATTTGCCAATGTGTGTTGTACGTAATTTGCCAATGTGTGTGTACAGTATTTTGCCAAATGTGGGGTGTACAGTGTTTTCTAATGTGTGTGTAACAGTATTTGCCAATGTGTGTGTACAGTATTGCCACTGTGTGTGTACAGTAATTGCCATGTGTGTGTACCGTGTTTTCTAATGTGTGTGCACAGTGTGTGGCCAATGTTGTGTGTACAGTGTTGTCTAATGTGGGGTTGGGGGGTTTTTGGGGGCCCCCACACCCAAGTGGGGGGGGTTTTGTTGCCAATTGTGTGTGTGGCTGAGGTCGCGTGGCAGCCCCCAGAGTCAGACTAGATCAGAGAAGGATTGGGGACAGATGGAGCGGTGCCAGTCAGCCAGTCCATCAGTCTTCCCATGCAGGGTCAGCTCCAGCTCACAAAGCCCTCTTCCGACTCCCTCCCTATCCTACTGTAACACAGAGCCCTCCTCCAACGTCCCTCCACTATCGCTACTGTAACACAGAGCCCTCTCCACCTCCTCCACTATCCTACTGTAACACAGAGCCCTCTCCACCTCCCTCCCACTAACCTCCGTAACACAGAAGCCCTCTCCACCTCCCTCCACTATCCCTAACTGTAACACAGAGCCCTCTTCCACCTCCCTCCACTATCCTACCTGTAACACAGAGCCCTCTCCACCTCCTCCACTATCACTACTGTAAAACACAGAGCCCTCTCCACCTCCCCACTATCGCTAACTGTAACAGAGATCCCCTCCACCTCCCTCCACTAATCCTACCGTAACACAGAGCCCTCTCCACCGCTCCCTCCACTATGCTTACTGTAACACAGAGGCCCTCTCCAGCTCTCCTCCACTATCCTACTGTAACACAGAGCCCCTCACTCCTCCACTATCCTAACTGTAACACAGAGGCCCTCTCCACCTCCCTCCACTAATCCCTACTGTAACCACATGAGCCCTCTCCACCTCCCTCCACTACCTACTGTAACAACAGAGCCCTCTCCACCTCCCTCCACTATCCTACGTAACACAGAGCCCTCTCCCACCCTCCCTCCACTATCCTACTGTAACACAGAAGCCCTCTCCCACCTCCTCACTATCCTACTGTAACAAGAGCCCTCTCCACCTCTCTCCAGTATCCTAAGCTGTAACACAGAGCCCCTCTCCACGTCCCTTCCACTATCCCTACTGTACACAGAGCCCTCTCCACCTCCCTCCACTAATGCCTACTTAACACAGAGCCCTCTCCAACCTCCCTCCACTATCCTAGACTGTATAACACAGAGCCCTCTCCACCCCCTCCACTATCCTACTGTCAACACAGAGCCCTCTCCACCTCCTCCACTATCCTAACTGTAACACAGAGCCCTCTCCACCTCCTCCCACTATCCTATCTGTAACACAGGAGCCCTCTCCACCTCCCCACTATCCTACTGTAAACACAGAGCCTCTCCACCTCCCTCACTATGCTACTGTAACACAGAGCCTCTCCACCTCCTCCACTATCACTACTATAACACAGAGCCCTCTCACCTCCCTCCACTATGCTACTGTAACAAGTAAGCCCTCTCCACCTCCCTCACTATCCCTACTGTAACACAGAGCCCTCTCCACCTCCCTCCACTATCCTACCTGTAAACACAGAGCCTCTCTACCCTCCCTCCACTAGTCCTACTGTAGACACAGACCCTCCACCCTCCCTCCAACTATCCTACTGTAACACAGAGCCTCTCCACCTCCCTTCCACTATCTAGCTGTAACACAGAGCCTCTCCACCTCCCTCCACTATCCAGCTGTAACACAGAGCCCCATCACCTCCCTCATATCCTAAGTAA
>NW_019946342.1:31024-31981 GCF_002910315.2 Salvelinus sp. IW2-2015 | reverse complement strand
CATTACTGTTAGTAGCATTACTGTTAGCATCATTACTGTTAGCATCATTACTGTTAGTAGCATTACCATTAGCAGCATTACTGTTAGCATCATTACTGTTAGTAGCATTACCATTAGCAGCATTACTGTTAGTATCATTACTGTTAGTAGCATTAATGTTAGCAGCATTACTGTTAGCATCATTACCGTTAGCATCATTACCGTTAGCATCATTCCCGTTAGCAACATTACTGTTAGTATCATTACCGTTAGCATCATTGTCGTTAGCATTATTATCGTTAGCATCATTACTGTTAGTATCATTACCGTTAGTATCATTACTATTAGCATCATTAACGTTAGCATCATTACTGTTAGTATCATTACTGTTAGTACCATTACTATTAGTCACATTACCATTAATAGCATTATTGTTAGTATCATTGCTGTTAGCATCATTGCTGTTAGCATCATTACTGTTAGTATCGTTATATCATCATCTGTCAGTATTGGTACCGTTACTATCATCACATAGACTCTGCTTCGTCGCTTCGTAGCAGACAACACTGTAGGTTTAGAAGAAGGAATCCTTTGTGTTCCTCTCTCACTTCCTTCACCATGTGTCTTTCAGACGCCACTCAATTATTTAACTACATGAGGCTTAAAGGATGAAGGGAGGGAGACAGGAGTCAAGGAGGAGGAGGAMGAGGGGGAGGGGAAGGGGAAGGATGGAGAGACTGAGACAGACAGTTCAGTGAAGGAGGAGGAGGATGAGGAGGAAAGATGGAGAAAGGGAGTGGAGTGGAGGAGGAGGGGAAGGAGGGGAAGGATGGAGAGACTGAGCCACACAGCTTAAGTGAAGAAGGAGGGGAGGAGGATGAGGAAGAGGAGGAGGAGGAAAATGGGGAGGAGAATGAGGAAGGATGGAGAGATGAAGGGAGAGAGTGGAGTGGAGGAGGAGGAGGTGGAGGAGTAGGA
>NW_019946342.1:22179-30970 GCF_002910315.2 Salvelinus sp. IW2-2015 | reverse complement strand
GATAGAGAGAAGAAGGTGTGGCTACAGACATGCCGTATTCCAGTTCTCCTTCTCCTCTCCTCCTCCTCCTCCTTCCTCCTGCCTCTCCTCCTACTCCTCCTCCGTCCTCCTCCTCCTACTCCTCCTCCATCCACTCCTCTCCATCACTACATTCCTCCTTCATGCTCTCCATCCTCGCTCTCCTCACTCCTCCTCCTCCTCTTCGCTTTCCTCCTCTCCTCCTCCTCCTTCTCCTCTTCTCCTCCTCTCCGATTCCACTGCCTCCTCCACTACATTCCTCCCTTCTCTCTCCATCCTTCCTCCTCTCTCCTCCTCCTCCTCACTCCTCCTGCCACTGCCACTCCTCCTCCACTACATTCCTCCCTTCATCTTCGCATCCGTCCTCTCACCTCCTCTCGAACTCCCCTCCTCCACTACATTCCCTCCCTTCGATCTCCTCCATCCTATGATCTCTACCCCAAAACAAATAGCGGATGAATAACATGCTGTTATCATGCTTAAGTTCAACGTCATAATACGCATAGAGAGAAAAGTGCATAAAAAGGGGAATTACCTTCCATTTACGCACATTAGTGAGTAGCTGTTCAGACAGATCTGGGACCACACTAGGCTCTATTCTTTAAGGACATTGTGACATATATTGCCGTCTCCCCCAGAGACCCAAATGCGGTAGTCCGGCCCTGTGAGCATAGAATTACACATAAAAGGATCTCTGCGATTTTCTTACACTGTCTTACTTACATAGAAATAGATGAACTAGAAAGGCCATATCTATATTAAAGGGCTATTTCCATTCCAGTAATTATATTTCTATGGTCTGTTTTACCTCTACCTTCTCTGCCTGACATCGTTGTATTTACCAGATGTTTACATGAATTATGACTCCTCGTTCATAACATTTTCATGGACCCCATGCTTCACCATGAAGAGAACATTATCACGACTACATGGATATGACTCGCTAGCTACAACATACTCTGCTAAAACACATAAAGCCCGTTTTCCCTGACCCAGATTATGCCTGGTGCTGGATTTAAATGAAGCTCAATGGAGAATCTCCATATGATGGCCAGTTTCCGAGACACATATTACGCCTGAAGAAGCTGGAATTAAAAACGCATTATCAATGGAGATTGATCAATTGTGTACACCCAGCTAGCACAAAACGTTCTGAGAACCATGTGTTTCTTAGGTGGAAATGCAAGCATAACGTTTTCTGCAGGTTTCCTCGTGGTTCTATTTAAAGTCATGTTCTCAGAATGTTCAGAGAACGTTATTAAGAAACAACGTTCTTCTATGGAAATGTCAGTATTTCAGCGTAACGTTTTTTTTTATGCATATTTCCTCATGATTCTATTCAAGAACATTATCATCAATGTTCTCAGAACATTAAGAAAACGTTCCATAAAAACCAAAAAAACAATTTTAGTAAACGTTCAAAGAACGTTCTAAGAATGTTTAATTATAAACATTCCGTTCTCAGCGTCAACAAAACTCCCTCTAATCTCTATGTTGTTAAGTGTGTTCAGGTGTGTTGGCCGTACCCACTAATTGTCCACAGCTGATCTTAATCAGTCGTGGCTTGTTTCTTTGAAATGAGGTCTGTTTAAATAGACAATAAAATGAACAGCTTTTGTTGAGTTTAAAAAAACATGGCATCCTGTCGCCATCCTGGTGATGCAGTGGACTAAACCCACGGATAGAGAAAGAAAGATCATATGTTGGGATCTCACTGATGCCGTGCCTCATACAAATGCATGTGTTTTGCATGAGTAATGCCTAACGAATGTAATTCCATGTGTCTTAATTGTACTCGAATACAAAACGTTAACCTAGGTTGCACTGTTACAACAGTCTTACTGAAACATGTTATCAGAACGTTAATACAAGCTTCAAATAACCTATAATTATTACGTCTCGAAAACGTTACTAAAATAATCTTAGAACATCTCAACCAAAAATGTACGTTCAAGAACATGCAACATTACTAGTTCCGTTCTCAGCATGTTTTAAAAAAAAAACGTTCATTTTTCCCAGTCAGGAAACGTATGGCTTGTTCCCAGAAGCCAATGGGAAATGGAAAACGTACGTTCCCAACTTCCAAGGAACAAATGTGCAGCTGGGTGGTTTTAGTCAGAAACTAGGAATAATGGGGTCAGGGAAAACGGCCCATAGAGGAGTTGTGGGTTGCAATGGGCTACGGTATTTTAGCTGTTCAATGTTATATGACTTGATATAGGGCAGGGGTATTCCAGACTGTAGCACAACCGGCCGTATTGGGAGTCATAGGGTCCAGCATCGTCCGGGTTTGGCCGTCATTGTAAATAAGAATTTGTTCTTAACTGACTTGCCTAGTTAAATAAAGGTTAACAAATATACTATATAATTATCAACTATTATCTACGAGGTCCGGAGCCTGCAGGTTTTTTCTGTTTTACCTGATAATGAATTCGCACACACCTGGTGTCGCCCAGGCATAAGACTTGATGAGACGCGATATATATTATTTAAGAATCATTGGAACTGGCGTCGAGGTCCACAGTTGAGTTTGAAGATATACGGTATACCAATTGACTCCTGAATTAAAGGGTTGTGCCTTTAAAATTGACTCTGACTGCAGCCTTCTGCCATATTCATTCCGAGAATACATCAAGAGCTGAGCCAAGCATGAGTCATTGTTTTCTGTTCATTTAAGGGTGAAATATACTGGTCTATGATTGGTTGGAAGGGATGCACTTTGCTCATTTTTATGGAATGCAGTTATAGAAAGACATTGTGGATCAAATAGCATCCTATAACCCTAATAGTGCACTACTTTTGGTGGAGCACATAAGACCTGGTTAAAGTAGTGCACTACCTTTGAGTGAGGCCCATAAGGCGCTGGTTAAATGTAGTGCACTATCTTTTGATTGAGCCCATAAGGCCCTGGTTAAATGTAGTGCATACTTTTGAGTGAAGCCATAAGACCTGGTTAAAAGTAGTGTACTACTTTTGAGTGAAATCCATCAGGCCCTGGTTAAAAGTAGTGCACTACTTTTGGATTGGAGCCATAAGACCTGGTTAAAAGTAGTGTACTACATAGAGAATAGGATAAATTACAGACTCATTCAGAGCCAGTACAGTCTGGCCAATGGGGCATGCAATTATGACGATCTGACGAGCAGTACTTTACGCAGTGTGTGTGTGTATGTGTGTGTGTGTGTGTGGGGTGTGGGTGTTCTTTTGTGTCTGATTCATTTTGCAGCGTTCAGATATGCATTATCATTGCATGACCAAGTTATGATGGTAATGATTTACTACAGTATAGTGGAGCAGCAGTAACTGTACTGGTTTAATGATGTACTATAGTATAGTGGAGAGAGCAGTAACTGGCCTGGTTAATGATGTAATAGTATAGTGGAGAGCAGCAGTAACTGGCCTGGTTAATGATGTACTATAGTATAGTGGAGAGCAGCAGTAACTGGCATGGTTAATGATGTACTATAGTATAGTGGAGAGCAGCAGTAACTGGCCTGGTTAATGATGTACTATAGTATAGTGGAGAGCAGCAGTAACTGTACTGGCCTGGTTAATGATGTACTATAGTATAGTGGAGAGCAGCAGTAACTGTACTGGTTAATGATGTATAAAGTATAGTGGAGAGCAGCAGTAACTGTACTGGTTAATGGTGTACTATAGTATAGTGGAGAGCAGCAGTAACTGGCCTGGTTAATGATGTACTATAGTTTTAGTGGAGAGCAGCAGTAACTGTACTGGTTAATGTGTTACTATAGTATAGTGGAGAGCAGCAGTAACTGGCCTGGTTAATGATGTACTATAGTATAGTGAAGAGGCAGTAACTGTCTGGTTAATGATGTACTATAGTATAGTGGAGAGCAGCAGTAACTGTACTTGGTTAATATGATGTACTATAGTATAGTGGAGAGCAGCAGTAACTGTACTGGTTAATGATGTACTATAGTAATAGTGGAGAGCAGCAGTAACTGTACTGGCATGGTTAATGGTGTCTATAGTATAGTGGAGAGCAGCAGTAACTGGCCTGGTTAATGATGTACTATAGTATAGTGGAGAGCAGCAGTAACTGTACTGGTTAATGATGTACTATAGTATAGTGGAGAGCAGCAGTAACTGTATGCCTGGTTAATGATGTACTATAGTATAGTGGAGAGCAGCAGTACTGTATGGTTATGATGTACTATTAGTATAGTGGAGAGCAGCAGTAACTGTACTGGCTGGTTATGTGTACTATAGTTAGTGGAGGCAGCAGTAACTGTACTGGTTATGATGTACTATAGTATAGTGGAGAGCAGCAGTAACTGTACGGCTGTTTAATGATGTACTTAGTATAGTGGAGAGCAGCAGTATTGGCCTGGTTAAATGTACTATAGTATAGTGGAGAGCAGCAGTAACTGTACTGGTTAATGATGTACTATAGTATAGTGGAGAGCAGCAGTAACTGTACTGGTTAATGATGTACTATAGTATAGTGGAGAGCAGCAGTAACTGTACTGGCCTGGTTAATGATGTACTGTAGTATAGTGGAGAGCAGAAGTAACTGTAACTGGTTAATGATGTACTATAGTATAGTGGAGAGCAGCAGTAACTGTACTGGTTTATGTGTACTATAGTATAGTGGAGAGCAGCAGTAACTGTACTGGTAATGATGTATATAGTATAGTGGAGAGCAGCAGTAACTGTACTGGTTAATGATGTACTATAGTATAGTGGAGAGCAGCAGTAACTGCACTGGTTAATGATGTACTATAGTAAGTGGAGAGCAGCAGTAACTGTACTGATGTTAATGTGTACTATAGTTATGAAGTGGAGAGCAGCAGTAACTGTATGGTTAATGATGTACTATAGTATGTGGAGAGCAGCAGTAACTGTACTGGTTAATGATGTGCTATAATATAGTTTAGAGCAGCAGTAACTGTACTGGTTAATGATGTACTATAGAGTGTGGAGAGCAGCAGTAACTGTACCTGGTTTAGATGTACTATATATAGTGGAGAGCAGCAGTAACTGGCCTGGTTATGATGTACTATAGTATATGTGGAGAGCAGCAGTAACTGTACTGGTTAATGATGTACTATAGTATATGTGGAGAGCAGCAGTAACTGTACTGGCTGGTTAATGATGTACTATGTATAGTGGAAGCAGCAGTAACTGTAATGGTTAATGATGTACTATAGTATAGTGGAGAGCAGCAGTAACTGTATTGGCATGGTTAATGATGTCTATAGTATGGTGGAGAGGCAGCAGTAACTGTACTGGTTATGATGTACTATAGTATATTGGAGAGCAGCAGTAACTGTACTGGCCATGGTTAGTTATGTACTATAGTATAGTGGAGAGCAGCAGTAACTGCCTGGTTAATGATGTACTATAGTATATTGGAGAGCAGCAGTAACTGTACTGGTTAATGATGTACTATAGTATAGTGGAGAGCAGCAGTAACTGTACTGGCTGGTTAATGATGTACTATAGTATAGTGGAGAGCAGCAGTACCTGTGGTTAATGATGTACTATAGTATAGTGAGAGCACAGTAACTGTACTGGTTATTGGTGACTATAGTATATGGTGGAGAGAGCAGTAACTGGCTTGGTTAATGATGTAATATAGTGTAGTGGAGGCAGAGTAACTGTACTGCATGGTTAAATGGTGTACTATAAGTATAGTGGGGAGCAGCAGTAACTGTACTGGTAATGATGTACTATAGTATAGTGGAGAGCAGCAGTATGTACTGGTTAATGATGTACTTAGTATAGTGGGAGAAGACAGTAAATGTACTGGCATGGTTAATGATGTACTATAGATAGTGGGAGAGCAGCATAACTGGCTGGTTTAATGATGTATATAGTATATGGGAGCAGCGTAACTGTGCCATGGTTATGTTAACTATAATACTTTTCTGAATCACATTGTGGTATTTAATTGCTCTCCTAAGAACAAATAATCCTCTCACCTGTCCCAGTTTGACCACCTGAAGTCATATTACAAAATAAGATTTCACTAAATATTTAAATTTTTCACTAATAATTTAAAATACTTTAAAGTATTATTTAGTGAAATAATTTAAAGTATTTAGTGAAATCTTATTTTTGATTTTTTTTTAACTGTAGACCTGCATTATGTAGACTGGGTCAATGTAGCTGGCATACGTGACATTGGCTATTACGTAGATGGGTCATATTACATAGACACTGGCATTTACTGTAGACTTGGGCATATTAGTGCATGTTGCATATTCAGCTGTAGACACTGGGTTATTCTGTAAGCATGGGCATATTACTGTAGACATGGGCATATTACTAGACACTGGGTCAATATTACTGTAGACATGGCCATATTACTAGGTAGACCTGGGCATATTACTGTAGACATGGTCATATTACCATAGACACTGGGCATATTACGTAGACACGGTCTATACTGTAGACATGGGTCAATTACTGTAGCAGGGCTATTACTTAGACACTGGCGATTTACTGTAGACACTGGGTCCATATTACGTAGACACTGGGTCATATTACGTAGACACTGGGCATATTGTAATGTAGACACTGGGTCATATTACCTAGACACTGGGCATATTACATAGACCTGGGTCATATACCATAGACACTGGGCCATATTACTGTAGACACTGGGTCTATTACCGTAGACACTGGGTCCATATATTACCATAGACACTGGGCCATATTACTGTATGACACTGGGCCATATTACTGTAGACATTGGGTCATATTACCATAGACACTGGGCCATATTACATAGACACTGGGCATATTACTGTAGACTACTGGGGTCATATTACCGTAGACACTGGGTCATATTACATAGACACTGGGCCATATTACTGTAGAACTGGGCATATTATGGTAGACATGGTCATATTACAATAGACACTGGGCCATATTACTGTAGACACTGGGCCAATATTACTGTAAGACACTGGGTTATACTAGACACTGGCCATATTACTGTAGACACTGGGCAATATTACTGTAGACATTGGGTCATATTAATAGACACTGCATATTATTAGACACTGGCCATATTCTGTAGACCTGGGTTATATTAAGTAACACTGGCATATTATGTAGACACTGGCTTTCCGTGACATGGGTCATATTACCATAGACACTGGCCATATTACTGTAGAACACTGGGCCATATTACTGTAGACATTGGGCATATTCTATGACACTGGCATCTTAGACTGTGACCTATATTCTGTAGACACTGGGTCATATTACTGTAGACACTAGGGTAATTACAAGAACTGGGCATATTACCATAGACACTGGGCATATTACTGTAGACATTGGGCATATTACATAGACACTGGGCATATTAACAGAACACTGGGCATATTACCATAGACACTGGCCATATTACTGTAGCATTGGCATATTACTGATCAGACATCTATTAGACATGGATATTACCATAGTGGGCAATTACTAGACACTGGTCATATTACCATAGACACTGGGCATATTTAACATGTCTATCATTAGACGTCACATTTTTGATATTTGCTGAGCTATGTCATATTGAGATTTTTTTTAACCCAGCTACAGTCCCCTTAAATTAAATTGATCCATTGGGTCATACATTTTTATTCTCCTCTCCTCTTCTCTCTTCTCCCTAACATCTCTCTCTCCTCTTCTCTCTCTCTCTCTCTTCTCTAATGTTCTCTCTCTCATCTTCCCTATTCTCCTAACCTCTCCCTCTCTCCTCTTCTCTCTCTTCTTCCTAACGTATATATCTCTCTCTCTTCCTCTCTTCTCCCTCACATCTGTCTCTCTCCTCTCCTCTCCTCTCTCCTCTCTCACTCTCTTCTCCCTAGAGTTTCTCTCCTCTCTCCTCTCTTCTCCTAACGTCTCTCGCTCTCTCCCCTTCCTCTCTTCTCCCTCTCTTCTCCCTAACATCTCTCTCTCTCTTTCTCTCTCTCTCTTCTCCCTCTCTTCTCCTCTCTTCTCCCTAATGTCTCTCCTCTCGGGGCGGCAAAGGTAGCCTAGTAGTTAGAGCGTTTGGCCAGTAACCAAAGGCAGCTGGATCAATCTCCAAGCTGACCATTTAAAATTGTCTTTCTGCCCTGAGCAAGGCAGTTAACCTACTGTTCCCGGGCGCCGTGGGATGTCGATTAGGGGAGGCCCCCCCCGCGCCCCCAGCACCGTCTTGATTCGAGGGGGTCGGGTTAAATGCGAAGCACATTTTCATTTTTGTACAATGCCTAGGTACTTCTCTGCTGTCTCTCTGAACCTCGCTCTTTCCTCTGTTCTGTGTTGTTTACTTTCGTGCGGTAACGGTGATGTCTATTACAGAGATAGTTCATTAGCAACTATAGAAAAGAAGTGCTTCAGACCCTTTCACCTCTCTCTTCTCACATTATAAAAACGACTGGATGTGTCAAACGGCACCCTATTTCTATATAGTCACCTTTTTGTGAAGCAATAGGGCTCCTTGCACATGGGAATAGAGTGTCCATTTGGGTATACTCTTGTTCTTGCTCCGGAGTGAGAGAAGAGGCAGGTAGCTTATTATCAGAATGGGGGTACGTCCAAATGACACCATTCCCTTGTATATGTGCACTACATGTTGACAAGAGCCGCTATTCTGTCACTACTGTTGACCAGAGCCCTATTCTCTGTATAGTGCACTAAGCTGTTGACGGCGCCCTATTCTCTGTAAGTGGCACTACTGGTTGACCAGAGCTATTCTCTGTATGTTGCACTACTGTTTGCCAAGGCTATTGTATAGTGCTTACTGTGTGCCAGAGCT